>NW_021963345.1:1663834-1824910 GCF_901765095.1 Microcaecilia unicolor | reverse complement strand
CGTATCCAATTTGTTTTAATACTCCTGTTTTAGCTCTGTGACTCTACTTAGCTGAGGACATATCGAACTCCTTCCCGTTCTGAGTTTCAGGGTCTAGGTAGGAGTGTTTGTGCTCTATATGATGTTTGAGTGGGGGCGAGATTTCCCCCTGGTTCTGCTAATGCTGTCTCACCTCTCTCTCCTCCTCTAGTGAACCGGACTTGTACTTGATTTTGGACCAGCCTCACTGTTGAAATTCAGAAGAGTCTTTCTCCCGCTTGAGGACACCACCCCTGTACCCTCTACTCCCACAGCCCTCCAGGGATCCTGGTGACATTACTGGAGCTCTGGTTACTTTCTAATAGAGTAAATAAAACCTTTGCAGCATCATTCAGTGATTGTTTATAGTCTCTAAATAATGAGGTTAATATTTGTAGCAAGTATCTCAGACTGACAGGACTGAGGAATACCCCAGAGGCTGTACATAAACAATCTCCACTTCATTCTCAAGCATCTTCCACCCTTCTTCACAGAGGGTATAGTTGTGAAAATCCTTACCCTCTCTTTTATGGTGAAACCCTTTGGGCAGTGGTTAAGCCCAATATTTCTCCTCTCTCTGACTGTGGGTATGAAACTGGTTTCTACTTTTAAATTACTTGCTAATATATTACCGGGTCTGCAGCCTGGATTTTAATGGGTAGAATCATGGACTATATATCCCACAATGCTTTAGGGTTTAAATTCCAAACCAGGATTGGCCAAATGTCTCCCTCCTGGAACTAGGTAACTTGGCAGCTCTGCATTAGAGGTTCCCTATAAAGTGTTTCCAGTGGTTTCTGAGGATTCATTTCTCTGCTCCTCAAGGAAACAACTTTATCCCTTGTTCGAAGAGAGCAGCCTACTTCTGTGCAATCTGGAAGACGTTGTAACTGGTTAGGCCACAGGGTCTTTACTTGCCTTATTTTTTTCTCTGTGTCAGTGCTTCTTACTGCCACGATCCTGAGGTTTGGGGATGCCCTTCTTCTCCCTACTCCAAAGAGTCCCGTCCAGTGATCATAACTACCTTTGCTTCAACGCAATGGCTGTGAACAGAGTAAGGTTGCTCTTGCCTCAAAAGTATACCACAAATATCCCCAGTAAATTGCAGGGACAGGATAGAATGACTCAGGTTTTGGGAAAGGATGAACATTGCCAACTTTTGTTGCCAGATTGGTAGGGGATGAGTTCGGTGATGCTGTAAGGGGGATGCACTTTGCCATCAGGGATTTAGGTTGTGATCAGTTGAGTTGGGGGTGATTTGCAGAAAGCTGAAAAAATCTATAAACAACCCACAGGAAATTAAACAAAATGAAATATTTTTGCCTGCACAACCCTATCTCTCAATCCTCTGTGGTTCTAGATTACCCAGTGCTACATTTTCCCTTTTAGAACTGGTTGGTGGATAAGTCCCTGGCTGGATTCTGTCTTTTGTTGCATTAAGGTATTTACACTCAACAGCTCCAGCTTTGGCCAAAATTCCTCATGACAGACTCCTGTGAAAAAAGTCAAGGGATAGGAGGCAATGTTCTCTTATGGATTAAGATCTGGTTAATGAATGGAAAATGAATATAGGGTTGGGGGCCATTTTTCTCAATTGAGGAGGGTGAATAGTGGAATGCAACCCACCCACAAAAAAGGACATACATTGGACATTATAACTCACAAACTTTCATCAGAACATATCTTCACAATCACAGTGTCAGGTTCTCAGGTTCAGAGCCCGCGGGTCTGGGCTCTGGAGCAAATGTGAGCCCTTGGGCTGCTGCCGAGGAGCGGCAGCAGCAGGCAAACCCCCCAACCAACACTGGGCAAGCACACCGGCACTGGCAAGGACTGCAAGCACCACCCAGCGAGCCGGAACACAAGGACTGAAATCCCCGGACTGGAGGACATAGGACCGGAACACTGGACTGGCACACACCGGACCGGAACACACACCGGACCGGAACACACTGGACTGGAGCACACCAGACTGGAGCACACTGGACTGGTCCGTACAGCTTCACCTGCACTTAGCCCTGCCCCCCCAAGGGTTGAGCCCTTGGGTTCGAGTGGCCGGCAGGGACTACTACTACTACTACTTAACATTTCAAGAGCGCTACTAGGGTTTCGCAGCGCTGTACAGAATATAAATTGACATAAAGGACAGTCCCTGCTCCAAGGAGCTTACAATCTAAAGGGCGAAATGTCAAGTAGGGGCAGTCCAGGTTTCCTGAATAGAGGTATGATGGTTAGGTGCCAAAGGCGACATTGAAGAGGTGGGTTTTGAGCAAGGTTTTGAAGATGGGCAGGGAGGGGGCCTGGCGTATGGGCTCAGGGAGATTATTCCAGGCATGGGGGTGAGGCGAGGCAGAAAGGGCAGAGCCTGGAGTTGGTGGTGGTGGAGAAGGGTACTGACAGGGATTTGTCTTGAGAACGGAGGTTACGGGTAGGAATGTAAGGGGAGATGAGGGTGAGGGTAGGGAGGGGCTGTAGATCGAGTGCATTTGTAGGTTAAAAGGAGAAGCTTAAACTGTATGCGGTACCTGATCGGAAGCCAGTGAAGTGACTTGAGGAGAGGGGTGATATGAGTGTACCGGTTCAGGCGGAAGATAAGACGTGCAGCAGAGTTTTGAATGGACTGAAGGAGGGATAGGTGGCAAATTGGGAGGCCAGTGAGGAGTAGGTTGCAGTAGTCAAGGCGAGAGGTAATGAGAGAATGGATGAGAGTTCGGGTGGTGTGCTCAGACAGGAAGGGTGAATTTTGCTGATGTTATAGAGGAAGAAGCGACAGGTCTTGGCTATCTGCTGGCTATGTGCAGAGAAGGAGAGGGATATACATGAATTTATAATGAATGAAATCGGTGTGGGTGCGAGATTTCCTCCAGAAGCGTTCAGCCGATCGGGCGCAGGAGCGAAGGTATCGGGTGCAAGGGGTCAGCCAGGGCTGGGGATTAGTACGCCTCATGGGACGGGAGATGGACAGTGCAAGGGCATCGAGAGCAGAGGAGAGGGTGGCATTGTATGTGGAAACAGCCTTGTCGACAGTCTCGGAGGACATGATAGAAGGAGGAGATCAGAGATAGTAGAGGATAAGGTGGGAGGGTCGACTGCCTGGAGATTCCTAAAAGTATGGTTAGTATTGGGCGGGACTGAGGGGGAGGGTGATGAAGTGTGAAGGTGATCAGGTGATGGTCAGAGAGAGGAAGAGCAGAGGCGCAGAAATTGGAGGGTGAGCAGGTAGAAGAGAGGACGAGGTCAAGACAGTGGCCAGATCGGTGAGTGGGGGTGGTGGAGCTCAGTAGGAGGTTGAAGGAGGAGGTTAGAGTGAGGAATTGAGAAGCGTACGAGTCGGAAGGGTTATCAGTGTGTATGTTAAAATCACCAAGAATGAGGGATGGGGATGAGGGCTCAAGAAAAACGGAGAGCCAGGCATCGAAGTCGGTAAGGAAGGAAGGGAGGGACTTATCAGGGGGGCGGTAAATGACTGCAACTCTGAGTGGCAGCGGGTAGAATAGACCGATGGTGGACTTCAAAGGATGAGAAACAGTGAGACTGTGGTAGGAGGAGAGGTTGAAAACTGCAAGAGGGCGAAAGTAGTAGCCCGACACCGTCACCACGGCCAGCTGGGCGGAGAGAATGGGAGAAAAGATAACCACCGTGGCATAGGGCCGCGACTGAGGCAGAGCTGTCAGGGGTGAGCCAGGTTTCAGTTAGGGCGAGCAGGTGGAGGGAATGGGAGATGAAGAGATCATGGGTGAAGGAAAGTTTGTTGCAGACCGAGCGGGCATTCCACAGGGCACACGAGAAGGGGAGGAGGGGGGGAGGATGGGAATAGAGATGAGATTGGAGATATCGCGGAAACATTTGCATGGATGAAGCGAGGACGAGGACAGGTGTGGGGGATCTGGGTTGGGATTGATGTCTCCCGCGGGCAGGAGAAGGAGCAAGAGAGTGCAGAGGAGGGTGGGGGAGGTAGGGCGAAGAAGGTGGCGGAGACGGGGTGCGCTTAGGAGGAATGGGGAGGGGTTCATGGCAGGAATGAGGTGTTGAAGGTTGAGAGCTAGGAAGGAGGAGGAGGACAGTAGGGATGGTGAGGTGGGGGACGGGTTAGGGTATTGGAGTAGTGAGCAGGACGGGAGAGGACATTGATTGGCAGTGGGTTTGTGCGGTATGCGGCGGTGGGAGGGGAAAAGGTTGGGGAGGGATAGTGCAAGGAAGAAAATGTGTATGGGGGCCATAAGTAGTGACTGGGTGTTTACGGGTGCAGATGTAATGACAGAGGTAGGTAGTTATGCAGGCTGGGAGGCAGGCTGTAGTTGATGGGCCGACGAGCGGTTGAGAGGCAGACAAGCAGGCAGTTTGGTTGATTGGTTAGCAGGCAGACATGAGGAGGTGATAGGCCAGCAGGCAGCAGGAGCAGGTGACTGGCTAACAGGCAGGTTGATTGGCAAGCAGGCAGGCAGGCGGGAGCAGGTGAGTGCGGTGGAGAGTACATCAGCAGGACTGGAACAAGCTGGAATGGTTGGAGCAGAATAGCAGAGCAGCAAGATTGGAGCAGGCTGGAATAAGCAGGATCAGGTGGACTGGAACACGCTGGAGCAGATGGACTGGAACAAGCAGGGAGAGCTGGATCAGGCGGACTGGAGCACGTTGGAGCAGATGTACTGGAACAAGCAGGCTGGAGCAGATGGACTGGACAAGGAGGGGGAAGCTGGATCAGGCGGACTGGAACACTGGAGCAGATGGACTGGAACAAGCAGGGGGAAAGCTGGATCGGCGGACTGGAACAAGCTGGGATCAGGCGGACTGGAACAAACTGGGATCAGGCAGACTGGACCGAGCTCGGATCAGGTGGACTGGAGTACGCTGGAGCAGGCTGGAGCAGATGGACTGGAACAAGCAGGGGGGAGCTGGATTGGCGGACTGGAGCAAGCTGGGATCAGGCGGACTGGAACGAGCTCGGATCAGGCGGACTGGAACACGCTGGAGCAGTTGGACTGGAACAAGCAGGCTGGAGCAGATGGACTGGAACAAGCGGGGGGAAGCTGGATCTGCAACTGGAACAAGCTGGGATCAGGCGGACTGGAACACGCTGAGGCAGATGGACTGGAACACGCTGAGGCAGGTGGACTGGAACAAGCAGGGGGGAAGCTGGATCTGCGGACTGGAACAAGCTGGGATCTGGTGGACTAGAACACGCTGACGCAGATGGACTGGAACACGCTGAAGCAGATGGACTGGAACAAGCAGGGGGGGGGCTGGATTGGCGGACTGGAACAAGCTGGGATCAGGCAGACTGGAACAAGCTCAGATCAGGCGGACTGGAACACACTGGAGCAGATGGACCGGAACAAGCAGGGGGGAAGCTGGATCGGTGGACTGGAACAAGCTGGAGCCGTTGGACTGGAATAAGCAGGCTGGAGCAGATGGACCGGAACAAGCAGGGGGAAGCTGGATCTGCGGACTGGAACAGCTGGAGCCATTGGACTGGAGCAAGCAAGCAGGGAGAGGTTGGATTGGGTGGACTGGGGTAAGCTGGAGCAGCTGGCTGCCCCCAGAGCAACAGAGCAGCCAAGGCGTTCGTAGGAGTCTGCCCCGCTACAGATCCGCTGTGTCCACCTTGATTGCCCTAGTCCCGAGGACTCGGTCACTGCAAGGCCGCACCACGCGGCAGGATGGGCAGCGTGGGCATCGGCTGCTGGGCCTGGGAGTGTCGTGGTGGTGAGGTGGGTCTCCCGGACCGCTGGGCCGGGTCCGCGCAGGCATACGCTCCCCTGTCCAATAGGTGAGGCTGTCCACCGCCCGTGCCCTGTGTCGCTCGGTCCGGGCCTGCGCCACAAAGTCGGGCTCGTGCCACAGGCCGCGGGTGAGCTCCCTCCCATGCCACCTGGGCCACCCGGAGCTTCCACCCGACTCGGTCCCGGACAGTTCCTGCCGGGGAGCGCGACGGCTACGGGACGAGCTCTCGGACTCCGCAGACTCGGCGCCTGGGCGGCTGACCGCACGAGACCGTCCCGCAGCCTGGGCCCTCGCACCGCTCTGGGAGCGATGGAGTCTACTCCCAGACCCGTCCACAACGTGGCTCAATGTGGCTCACGACCCGAGTCTCTGGCTCTCCTGGGGGATCGCACCGCAGCGGGAGCGCTGGGGAACCGATCCTCGGATCAGTCCACAGCGGAGCTCCTTACAGTGCATCCTCCTAGTCGGCCTGGACTGGAAACAGAAGTACTCCTAAATCCTAAACTGACCTAAGTGCTCCAAGCCCTAAACCAACAGAAGTGTTCCTAACAGTAAACTAACAGGGGTGCCCCTACACCCTACACTAACAGAAGTGCAGATGTCACACTCCCTAGACCCAGGCATACAGCACACAGAAACCCAGAGAGACCCAACCCACCCAATGCAGCACCGTGAAGCACTTGAAGCCAGTACACCCAAGAGAGGTAGAGCTAACTCAGTCCACCCACAGCTGCAGTATACTGAAGCAATTAGAGTCATGCTGCTGGAAGCTGCCAGCATAGAGAGACAGAGCTAGCTAGCTCAGAAAGGACAGACAAAAGAAAGAAGCCCTAAGAAGCTCACCCCCAGGAAAAAGGTAAGTTTGAGAGGGGTTCTGACCACAATCATAACACACAGACACAAATGGACAGCCACTCCATGGTCCGATCACTACAAAGCAAGCACTTCCCTTTCCTGGAAAACAAAAGAACTACAACAAAACAAGAAAAAAGTACCTATACAAGAGGCAAAATAGACCCACTACTATTTCGGCAACAATTTTGCACCGATGAATGGACAACACCTACAGATTCACCCCAATTTTACAAGAATGGGACAACAGATGCAAAGTAATACTAGACAATATAGCACCGCTCCAAACTAGAACCTCAAATAGGAAAACTCAACACCATGGTTTAACGAAGAATTGAAAGAACTAAAAACACAGGTCAGAAGACTAGAAAGAGCATGGAGCAAAAAAAAAGGATGAACACACTCTCAAAGAATGGAAACAGTTACAAAGAAAATACAAATACAACATCAGACAAACTAAAAGAACGTATTACAAAACCATAATAGGACCAAACTACAAGGATACACACAAACTCTTCTCACTCGTTAGCAAACTCCTAAACACTACACCGGTCACCTCTAATAACACAGACACCCCATCTGCAACCAACCTAGCGAAATATTTCAACGAAAAAATGATAAAGCTCCGACGCATGATACCCACCAAAACCATCGAATACGCAACCATTCTTGAATGCCTAGATCCAAAACCTGGGGAACAACCAGCAGATCGGTCATGGACCAACTTCAACAAGATCTCAGCAGATGAACTCTCACAGTGGCTTAAAAAATGCCATGCCTCAATGCAAATTAGATATTTGCCCTACTAGCCTAATAAGAGCCGCCCCCAAATAATTCAAAATAGACCTCACGAACCAGGTAAACCAAAGACTCCAAAATGGTCTATTCCCCACGGTAATAGGAAACATCTTACTCACTCCGCTGCCAAAATGCTAAGAAAAACACAATGGATCTAACTAATTATCGCCCAGTTGCATCCATTCCGCTCATAACCAAACTGATGGAGGGCATAGTGACGAAACAGCTTAATGAATACTTAACTAAACACTCAATTCTACATGAGTCCCAATCAGGATTCCGATCAAATCATAGTACCGAAACGGTACTAGTGTCTGCAATGAACTCATTCAAAAAACAATTGCAACTGGCAAGAACATACTCCTACTACAATTTGACTTGTCTAGCGCCTTCGACATGGTTGATCATGAAATATTACTTCATATATTGGAATATTTCGGAGTCGGAGGCCCACTTTTCAAATGGTTCAAGGGATTCCTCACCGCCAGATCTTACCAAGTAACAACGAACGCTGAAAGATCACCTCCATGGATACTGGAATGTGGAGTTCCTCAAGGATCCCCCCTCTCACCAACCCTTTTCAACCTAATGATGATCTCTTAGCTAACCAAAACTTTAACCCATACATATATGCAGACAATGTCACGATCTACATCCCGTTCAAACATGATCTAAGTGAAATCACCAACGAGATCAACCAAAGCCTCCGAATCATGCACTCCTGGGCAGATTCATTCCAGCTAAAACTCAATGCAGAAAAAACTCAATGCCTAGTACTCATTTCCCAATACAACACAAACAATTACTCCACCATAACCACACCATACTGCACTCTCCCCATTTCAGAAAATTTGAAGATTCTTGGAGTCACCATTGATCGTAACCTCACACTCAATACCCACATGAAGAACCCAACGAAAAAGATGTTCTGCTCGATGTGGAAACTCAAAAGAGTTAAACCTTTCTTCCCGAGAAACATTTTCCGTACCTTGGTACAGTCAATGGTAATAAGTCATTTGGACTACTGTAACACTCTGTACGCTGGCTGCAAAGAACAGACTATAAAAAAACTCCAGACAGCCCGAATACCGCAGCCAGACTCATATTTGGAAACCCAAATACGGAAGTGCGAAACCCTTAAGAGAACAACTTCACTGGCTCCCTCTCAAGGAACGTATTGAGTTTAAGATCTGCACGACCGTATACAAAATCATTCACGGGGATGCCCCACTTTACATGTTAAACCTAGTGGACCTACCGCCCAGAAACGCCAAAAGATCAGCCCGCAAATTCCTCAATTTGAACTTCCCCAGCTGTAAAGGACTCAAATATAAGCAAGCATACGCCACTACCTTCTCATACAGAAGTACACAGCTATGGAACGCACTACCCACAGCCCTGAAAACCATAGACAATCTAACTAACTTTCGCAAATCCTTGAAGACACATCTCTTCAACAAAGCCTACAAAATGAACCCTTAACGACACAAATCACCACCCAACTCATTCAAGTATCAAAATGCAACTCCTACACCACCCTATCTAACACCTACTTCTCTAATTCCTCATATATCTTCTGCTTATACTAATTGTATACAAGATCCTGTCATGACTATGTCATAACTACACTATGTAAGCCACATTGAGCCTGCAAATAGGTGGGATAATGTGGGGTACAATGTAATAATATATAATATAATGCCGCAGGGATCAGTATTTGGACCGGTGCTTTTTAACATATTTATTAATTATCTACAAATTGGAACAAGTGACAAATTCAGACAGGAAATAGCAATTGGTAAACATATCCTCCTTCTGCTATTCGACTTGTCCAGCGCCTTTGACTTTTGGACAAGCTTGGGATAGGCGGCAACATCATTAACTGGATAAAAGTTTCATCACTACAATATCCTACCAAGTTAAGGGGCCCACAAACATGTCATCTCCATGGCTATCGGAATGCGGAGTGCCACATGGATCTCTGCTTTCTCCGATACTTTTTAACCTAATGATGATTCCTGTGGCCAGATCACTAGCCAAATATGGCCTCAATCCCTTCATTTACGCTGACGACGTCACTATATTCATCCCTTTTAAATCTGACCTATCTGAAATCTCCAATAAAATAAACACAGGTATGTCCACTTTAACCTCCTGGGCTGATGCTTTCAAGATGAAATTAAACAAAGAGAAAGCACAATGTTTAGTCCTATCTTCTCAACTCTCTCCACTCCTCCCCTGAGGTTAAACTTCCAATATCAGACAACATGAAAATCCTTGGAGTAACGATTAATAGTCATTTATCATTTGAAAACCATGCTAAAGTCATCAACAAAAGATTGTTTAACAAATGCTCGTAGTCTAAGCAATAAAGTTCATGACCTTCAGGCCCTGATGTTGGAGGCAGACTTGGATGTTGTTGCAATCACAGAGACGTGGCTAAATGGTTCCCATGAATGGGATGCAAACATACCAGGCTATAATCTATTTAGGAAGGATAGAGAGAGTCGTAAAGGTGGCGGAGTAGCTCTGTATGTGAGGAATGATATCACTGCGACTGAAATGACAGGGACCTGGGGAAAGGAAGAAGTGATATGGATCACCTTAAAAAGAGATGATAGAACCTCTGTCCACGTGGGTGTTGTCTACAGACCTCCGACACAATTGGAGGAATTATATAAAGACCTGATCGCAGATATTCAAAAGTTGGGAAGCAAGAGAGAGGTGCTGTTGCTGGGAGATTTCAATCTGCCAGATGTAGATTGGAAGGTTCCGTCTGCGGAATCGGAAAGAAGTAGAGGGATCGTGGATGCTTTCCAAAGTGTTTTGCTCAGACAAATGGTGACGGAACCCACGAGGGAGGGAGCGACACTGGATCTGGTGCTCACAAATGGGGATAGCGTGTCAAATATCCGAGTGGGTGCCCACCTGGGCAGCAGTGACCATCAAACGGTTTGGTTTGATATAACAGCTAAAGTGGAGAGCGGCCACTCAAAACTCAAAGTCCTGGATTTCAAGCGTGCTGACTTTAGTAAAATGGGGGAATACCTGAGGAAGGAGATGATGGGCTGGGAGGACATACGAGAAGTGGAAGGACAGTGGTCCAGGCTGAAAGAAGCTATAAATAGGGCCACGAACCTTTATGTAAGGAAAGTAAATAAAAGCAAGAGAAAAAGGAAACCGATATGGTTCTCCAAGCAAGTGGTTGAGAAAATAAAGGCTAAAGAGTTGGCGTTCCAGAAATACAGAAAAACTCAAGAAAAGGAACACATGGAGGAATACTGGATGAAACTGAAAGAAGCCAAGAGAGAGATACGACTGGCAAAAGCGCAAGCGGAAGAACAAATGGCTAGAAATGTAAGGAGGGGTGACAAAAATTTCTTCAGGTATATTAGTGAAAGGAGAATGACTAAAAAGGGAATTGTGAGACTAAAAGATACTGTGAACCGCTATGTGGAAATGATGAAAAAGAAAAGCAAATTTGCTAAATAGATACTTTTGTTCTGTTTTCACAGAAAAAATCCTGGAGAAGGACCGCGATGGACTGGAAATAATACAATTGAGAATGAAGTGGATACAGCACCGTTCACGGAAGAAAGTGTATCAACAACTTGAAAAGCTAAAGGTGGACAAAGCCATGAGACCGGACGGGATCCACCCCAGGATATTGAGGGAGCTCAGAGAGGTTTTGGCGGGTCCTCTTAAAGATTTGTTTAATAAATCCTTGCAGACGGGAAAGGTTCCGAGGGATTGGAGAACGGCGGAGGTGGTCCCTCTTCACAAAAGTGGTGATAGGATAGAAGCTGGAAACTACAGGCCGGTAAGCCTCACTTCAGTTATTGGAAAAGTAATGGAAGCGATACTGAAGGAAAGGATAGTGAATTTTCTGGAAGCCAATAAGTTGCAAGATCCGAGACAACATGGCTTTACCAAAGGGAAATCGTGCCAAACAAATCTCATTGAGTTCTTTGATTGGGTGACAGGAGAATTGAATCAGGGACGAGCTATGGACGTAATCTACTTAGATTTCAGCAAAGCTTTTGACACGGTTCCCCACAGGAGGCTCTTAAATAAACTGGAGGGGCTGAAGATAGGACCCGAAGTGGTGAACTGGATTAGGAACTGGTTGACGGACAGACGCCAGAGGGTGGTGGTGAATGGAATTCGCTCGGAGGAAGGAAAGGTGAGTAGTGGAGTGCCTCAGGGATCGGTGCTGGGGCCAATTCTGTTCAATATATTTGTGAGTGACATTGCCGAAGGGTTAGAAGGTAAAGTTTGCCTATTTGCGGATGATACTAAGATCTGTAACAGAGTGGACACCACGGAGGGGAGTGGAAAACATGAAAAAAGATCTGAGGAAGCTAGAAGAATGGTCTAAGGTTTGGCAATTAAAATTCAATGCAAAGAAATGCAAAGTGATGCACTTAGGGAATAGAAATCCACGGGAGATGTATGTGTTAGGCGGGGAGAGTCTGATAGGTAGGGCGGAGAAAGGGATCTGGGGGTGATAGTATCTGAGGATTTGAAGGCAACGAAACAGTGTGACAAGGCGGTGGCCGTAGCTAGAAGGTTGTTAGGCTGTATAGAGAGAGGTGTGACCAGCAGAAGAAAGGGGGGTGTTGATGCCCCGTATAAGTCGTTGGTGAGGCACCACCTGGAGTATTGTGATTCAGTTTGGAGGCCGTATCTTGTTAAGGATGTAAAAGAATTGAAGCGGTGCAAAGAAAGCTTCGAGAATGGTATGGGATTTGCGTTACAAGACGTATGAGGAGAGACTTGCTGAACTAAACATGTATACTCTGGAGGAAAGGAGAAACAGGGGTGATATGATACAGACGTTCAAATATTTGAAATGTATTAATCCGCAAACGAACCTTTTCCGGAGATGGGAAGGTGGTAGAACGAGAGGACATGAAATGAGATTGAAGGGAGGCAGACTCAAGAAAAATGTCAGGAAGTATTTTTTCACGGAGAGAGTAGTGGATGCTTGGAATGCCCTCCTGCGGGAGGTGGTGGAAATGAAAACGGTAACGGAATTCAACATGTGTGGGATAAGCATAAAGGAATCCTGTGCCGAAGGAATGGATCCTCAGGAGCTTAGTCAGGATCGGAGGCGGGGCTGGTGGTTGGGAGGCGGGGATAGTACTGGGCAGATTTATACGGTCTGTGCCCTGAAGAGCACAGGTACAAATCAAAGTAGGGTATACACAAAAAGCAGCAAATATGAGTTATCTGTTGGGCAGACTGGATGGACCGACAGGTCTTTTTCTGCCGTCATCTACTATGTTACTATGTTACACAACCGCAATTATTGTACTCAGATCTGATATATATATATATATATATATATATATATATATATCAATTTGTGTGCACACAATAATGTTACCGGTGTATCAAATCTTCGCTAGGATCGCTGCTCTCTTGCGTTCGGTACCTTGGTCTTCTCCACATCCACGTCTCCTTGGTTGGCAAGGTCAGCTCACTGGCTCAGGAACTCCAGGATACCTACTGCTCTGACTCAAAGAACTCAAAAATGAAAATCCTGACTCCCTGTGCTCAGTGTGTGTGCTAACCTCAATCAGTAGTTTCTTTGGCAAAGGACCTTGTGGGCTAACTAAATTACTCAAATAAAAAGATAAGCAGGGGAAATTCCTATCTAGCCCTCCCAAAACATGACCCCTTTTCTTTTATTTTGTTATACACCCACCCTCTACTCACACTGATGGACTGCTAAACTAAATCTCCTAAAGGCAGGACCTTAACTGCAGGCACTCACAGTGCTCGAGGCTTAGGCTGGACATCTCTTTCCCCAGGGCAGGCTCACACTGGTGCGGACACTCAAACCAGCAGGCTTCTGTCTGGATCCTCCTGAGGCAGACATTCACGCTGGCAGACACTCTAAAAAAAAGTTCCTTTGGAGTCTGGGCACTCAGTGCAGGGGGGGGGGGTGTCTCTCTGTTTGTAGGGCTTCTTCCCTTTCTGGATAGGCAGTCACACAGCCGGCTTTCTCCTCTCTGGACAGGCAAGCACACACATGGAGGGATGCGCTGGGTGGACTTCTCTGGGATTCAGGGCCCTTGCCACGCTACTCTCTATTCAGCTCTGCACTGCTCCCAACACGTCTCAGCTTCCCAGTGTGGTCCCTCTTCCTCCTCTGCTTCTATCTCTGTCTGAAGAATGGCCTCTGTGGCTACTGCTACAGCTCCTCTTTTGCCCCCGGCTCACTCCAGATCTCCTTCTCCTCCTCCTCTGTTCCTGTCTGCTTTAGTGCCCGGCCCCTTGCAGGACTCACCAGTTCTCTCTCTTCATCTGGGGCTCGTCAGTGGGTCCTTCTCTTCTAGCCTGCAGCTCACTCCTGCTTGGGTTTGATCTTCTTCTCCTCCTCCTCTGTTCCTGTCTGCTTTAGTGCCCGGCCCCTTGCAGGACTCACCAGTTCTCTCTCTTCATCTGGGGCTCGTCAGTGGGTCCTTCTCTTCCAGCCTGCAGCTCACTCCTGCTTGGGTTTGATCTTCTTCTCCTCCTCCTCTGTTCCTGTCTGCTTTAGTGCCCGGCCCCTTGCAGGACTCACCAGTTCTCTCTCTTCATCTGGGGCTCGTCAGTGGGTCCTTCTCTCTCCAGCCTGCAGCTCACTCCTGCTTGGGTTTGATCTTCTTCTCCTCCTCCTCTGTTCCTGTCTGCTTTAGTGCCCGGCCCCTTGCAGGACTCACCAGTTCTCTCTCTTCATCTGGGGCTCGTCAGTGGGTCCTTCTCTTCCAGCCTGCAGCTCACTCCTGCTTGGGTTTGATCTCCTTCTCATCCAGCCTGCAGCTGCCTCTTGCCTGAGCATGCCCTTCTCTGCCCCAGCTTGCACACTCCTGCCTGGATCCGATCTTCCCCTCTCAGAGCATGCTTTCACCTTCCTCTCTTTGCCCGAGCTTGCCTTTCATTTTCCCAGGTTGCATCTGGACTGCTCTTCTTTTCTTTGCTCCACCCCTCCTGTCCCCTGGATTGGCTTGAAATTTACGCCAATCTATGGGTCAGACTGCCTCCTGCCACCTCATTGGTCCAAATTCACACCCTTTAGCAGATCCTGGCTGCTATTGGCTGCCTTCCACACTGCCCCTCAAGCTCCCAGCTCTCCCTGGGGCCTCAGACAGCCAACCAGAAGCCTTGTAACACTGCCCATCCTCCCACAGTTACAAACACACCTCTAGCACCTATGGGCACCTGAGAATAGCATTGTGCTAATGTTTTTTTTTCTGCTCATGCCAGACATTAAATAGATTATTTCACTTATTGGGAACTGTGACTTTTTATGACATCATGCCTACCCTTATTAACTCTTAGTTGGCATCCTTCTGAAGCATGCTGCGAGACTGGTCTGAAACTACAGCTGCATTGCTGGAAGGAGAATTTCATTGGACTCGTTAGTGTAATTTTGGACCTGCTCTAATTTGTTTTTTGTCTGGAATTTGATCTACTGCATGAACTGTTGAACTCTACCCCAGTGATTTCCTTTTCAGTTATAATGCTTTCTGTCTGCTTATTCCTTCATTTTCAGAGATATGAGATTGTCAGTTTGACTTCATGTAAGTATTTTTTTCTTTCTAGCTTAGTGAAGGATGTTGTTTTAATTCCTGAAGGCTGTTATTTTATTTTATCTTAATTCAATTCATGCCTTGGACTGATGCACTTTGACCTTCGACCTGTAGTTTCTCTATATAGCTTCCTGTGCTAGTCATTATACTTTTTCAGCACTTTCAGAGATATGAGATTGTCAGTTTGACTTCATGTAAGTATTTTTTTCTTTCTAGCTTAGTGAAGGATGTTGTTTTAATTCCTGAAGGCTGTTATTTTATTTTATCTTAATTCAATTCATGCCTTGGACTGATGCACTTTGACCTTCGACCTGTAGTTTCTCTATATAGCTTCCTGTGCTAGTCATTATACTTTTCCAGCACTTTCAGAGATATGAGATTGTCAGTTTGAGTTCATGTAAGTATTTTTTTCTTTCTAGCTTAGTGGAGGGTGTTGTTTTATTTTATGTTAATTCAATTCAAGCCTTTGACTGTTTATCTTTTACAGTACATGTACAGCATTAAACAAGTACAGAGATACATGATGCCTAATGCACTTGTTTCAATTCATATTTTCTATTTTTAATAATATTTATATTTAAGGTCAGTATTCTGTTTTTGGCATCTCTGACTGTGCTGTTTTTTTCAAATCAAGGTGATCTTTTTTACATGTAAGTCACTTTCATTTCATCCTTTTCATTTTATTATTTTTCATGGTTTATTTTTCAGTCTATATGACGATATATACATATTTTATGTATGTTTTTTCTTTTTAGTTTACTCAATATATTCATTACACTTGGCAGTAAAGGATTGTTGTGTAGGTGGCTGTCTTTTGCCTTAAACGTCTATTATGCTAATGTTTTGTAATAATGATATATTAGCTATGGTTTCTCTTTTGTATTATTAGATGCTTTCTATATGTTTCAGTCCAGTACAGATGTCTATTATTTTTTTTATCATATCTTTTTGTTTGGGATATTGGTGTTATATTACAATATATTTTATCTCTCATGGATTTTATATTAATGTTATTTCATATTTTATGTTGGAATCTCTGCATATGTACACATACATGTTTATGTGTGATTGTTTGATAATAATATTTTAAATCAGATGCATATGTATATGACAAACAATATATATGTCTATTTTATTTACATTATTTTATTATCTCTTGTGGCCCCTGAAGCAGCCCTGTTGGGTGAAACATGGCCTTGTCGGCTGTTTATTGTGTATAATATATATATATATTTTTTTTTTTAAATTGGTTCTTAACAATAAATACGTTTGTCTTTTAACGATTGCTCTGTTCATTTTCCATGCTTATTCCTTCTTCATGTATCCTATACTCTAACTTTTCTGTTCATAATGTCTGCTCTGTGCTCCAGGAAAACAGGATTGACACCCTCGCACCAGTCAGACAAATCACCAGGCGATTCTCATGTCCACCAGACACTCGGCTATCTAAATGCCTAATGATTGAATCTCCAACTATAACAGCTGTCCTAACCCTTCTCTCCTGGGCAGAAGTTCTTGGAAACGTACCCTCGGTGGAAGAGGATAGTACAACCCCTGGTGGCAAGTCCTGGTTACAGGAGTACTTCCTACTTCACCAGGGTGCTGTTCTCATTCTAGTAGACCTCTCTTCTCCAAGGCAGCTCTGAGGCTACCAGACTGGAGGTGAGACTTCTCTACAATGTCCCTGTAGGTCTCCCCCATGTACCGCTCTTTCTCCCTCAGCTCCTCCAATCTAGCCTCAAGAGAACAGACCTGTTCTCTAAGAGCTTGGAGCTCTTTGCATTAGGCACACACATATAACCTCTCACCAACTGGGAGATAATCATACATGTGACACCCAATGCAACAGACTGGATAGAACCCCTCTCGCTGCTGGACTGCTGTCTCCATCTTAGTATTTTTGAGTTTTACAATAATTTCAAACTTGCTAAGGTACTAAGGATAGTAGTCTAATATAGCTTATATGGTATATAGTGTGATTTATTTGGTGCTTTACTCTTAGAAAGGAATGTGGCGTTTAGTTTTAGTTTTCATTAGCAGTGGTCAATGTGTGGTGCCTCTTTGCTTTTTGAATTTACTGTGCCTAATTATGATTGTAATTCCCCATTTGGAGATTAGTGAGTGGTGACAGCTTTCCCTGGAGTCACTGGGGTGAGATTGTGGGATGTCCCTGGAGGGAAGGAAGCCAAACTCAAGGGTATGTTGGAGCTATAAATTGGTTTCCTCCCTTTTTTCAGAAAGTTCAGTAAAGTTCAGTTGCATCAAAAGACACTATTGGAGTGGGACTGTGAATTCTTTGAAGCGGGAGTGAGGACATTTGCACCCGGGACTAGTAAGACCTTACAGAGAAGCTCCACTTTATTTCCCAATCCCGGGATCTCTATTCCGGACTGTTAAACCCACTCCCAAGCTCGAACTGAAGAGGCAATGCTAGAAGAAGAGTGAGGTGAAAACTGAGCTAGAGGTGAGATCCGGGTTACATGATTAACAATTAACCCTGTACGACTGACATAAGGGGATCCTTATCCTCTGGGTATTCCTCAGCCCCATCAACCTGTGGCAAATGCTACAAATATGAACCTGATTGTGTTTAAAGACCAAAAGCCAATCACTGAATGATGCTGCAAAGGTTTTATTTAATCCATTAGAAAGTAACCAGAGTTCCAGTAATCACACTGTGAGTCCCTGGAGGGTGTAGAAGTAGAGGGTACAGGGGTGGTGTCCTCAGTGCTGGAGAAAGATCCTTCTGAATGTCAGCAGTGAGGCTGGTCCAAAATCAAGTACAGGTCCGGTTCACTAGAAGAGAAGAGAGGTGGAACACCATGAGCAGTTCCTGGGGGAGTAATTCTTCCCCCCCCCCCCCCCCAATTTCATACCAGAGCACTAACCCTCTACCTAGATCCTGGAACTCAGAGCAGCGGAAGGAGTTCCTGTCATATCCTCAGCTAAATAAAGTCACAGAGCTCAGAATAGAAGTTTTATTAACACAGACTTGGCTACAGGCACAGAACGGAGCATGTAGAGTAGTTCCAATCCCTGATGGATAATATCACAGCCAAGAGCTCTCAGAGGAGTCCCAATCCCTACTAGGTACACTGCTCCTAGACATGTGATAGTGAGAGATTTATGCACTCTTGAATGTATTACATTAATTGAAGTGAGGAATCTAAGTAGGACTTTGAGATTTCTATATTTATACTATTTAGTTGGGTATCTGGAAACAGATCTTGACCCTACCTGTCCTTCCAACTATCAACCCATCTCCCTCCTCCCCTTCCTTTCCAAATTACTTGAATGCGCCGTTCACTGCCTTGACTTTCTCTCATCTCAAGCTGTTCTTGACCCACTCCAATCTGGCTTTCGCCCTCTTCATTAAACTGAAACTGCACTTACTAAAGTTTCCAACGACCTGTTTCTGGCCAAATCCAAAGGTCTCTATTCTATCCTCATTCTTCTTGACCTATCCGCTGCTTTTGACACTGTTGATCACGGCCTACTCCTTGATATGCTGTCTTCATTTGGATTCCAGGGCTCTGTTCTTTCCTGGTTCTCCTCCTACCTCTCGCTTCGCACCTTTAGTGTACACTCTGGTGGATCCTCTTCCACTTTTATCCCACTACCAATCGGTGTACCTCAAGGCTCTGTTCTCAGTCCTCTCCTGTTTTCCATCTACACGTCTTCCCTTGGCTCTCTGATTTCATCCCATGGCTTTCAGTACCATCTCTATGCTGACGACTCCCAGATCTACCTCTCTACCCCCGATGTCTCAACTGGCATCCAGACCAAAGTTTCAGCCTGCCTGTCTGACATTGCTGCATGGATGTCTTGACGTCATCTGAAGCTCAACACGGCCAAAACCGAGCTTCTCATCTTTCCCCCTAAACCTACCTCCCCTCACCCCCCTTTCTCTATTTCGGTGGATGGCACTCTTATTCTCCCTGTCTCATCTGCTCGTAACCTTGGGGTCATCTTGACTTCTCTCTCTCCTTCTCTGATCACATTCAGCAGATTGTCAAACCTGTCGTTTCTTTCCCTACAACATTAACAAAATCCGTCCCTTCATCTCTGAACCCTTATCCACACTCTTATCACCTCTTGTCTTGATTATTGTAACCTACTTTCACCGGCCTCCCTCTTAGCCATCTCTCGCCTCTTCAATCAATCCAAAACTCTGCTGCGTGACTCATCTTCCACCAAAGGTCGCTATGCCCACATTACCCCTCTCCTTAAGTCACTTCACTGGCTCCCTATCCGTTTCCGTATTCAATTCAAACTTCTCCTATTAACCTATAAGTGCATTCACTGCCGCTCCCCAGTACCTCTCCATTCTTGTCTCTCCCTATGTCCCCCCCTCGAGTACTCCGTTCTGTAGATAAATCTCTCCTATCTGTCCCTTTCTCCTCTACTGCTAATTCAAGACTCCGTTCCTTTTATCTCGCTGCACCTCACGCCTGGAATAGACTTTCCCGAGCCTGTACGTCTAGCCCCGTCTTTAGTCGTTTTCAAGTCCAAACTCAAAACCCACCTCTTTACCACTGCTTTTGACTCCTAACTCACTTGCCCTGTCCTTTATCCTCACCTCTTTATTCCCTTCCCTTAATTGTTCTGTCTGTATTCTCTTACCCATAATTGTTCTGTCTGTTTACCTGTCTTATCTAGATTGTAAGCTCTTTGAGCAGGGACTGTCTTTTGTGTATGGTGTACAGCGCTGCGTATGTCTTGTAGCGCTATAGAAATGATAAGTAGTAGTAGTAGATTTATACTAATTCACATTCTTTTATTTTTGATCTGGTGTCCTTCTCCCATGGACATAGTGCACAATCCCCCTCTCTCCTTCCACCCCCTTCCTTGCTGGTTCCAGTAATAGCACTTCCTCTCCCGTCATCTCCTCACCTTCTTTCCTCTACCCCTCCTCCGGTCTGCAGTCTTCAAGCTGTCCGGACCGGTTCAGGGCCATCGATAGCATTAGTGATGTAAGCATGCTGCCTTCCAGCTGCCCCGGAAACCTTCTCTCTGCAGCATCCCACCTACACAGGAACAGGAAGTTGCTGAAGAAATAAAGCTTCTAGGCAGGCTGAAGGTAGAATGCTTGCATCGCTAACGCTGCCGGTGGCCCTGAAACTGTCTGGACCAGGGTTGCCAGATGGGAAAAATTTTCCCAGCCCAAAATCAGCCCTAAACTCGCCCAAAAAACGCCCAAAGTCAAACCCCCGCCTCCCACGTCACCAACCCCGCCTCCAATGTCACAGACCCTGCCTCCCACGTCATTAACCCCGCCCCCTGACGTCACCCCCGACGTTGTTAACCCCGCCCCTGACATCAACCACGCCCCTGAAAAGCTTCTATTGGACCACACCGGACCAATAGAAACCCCGGGAAAGCTTCTATTGGACCAAAGTGGACCAATAGAAGCCCCGGAAAAAAAGCACACAGCGGCCACAGGAAAAAAAGCCCAAACCCGCACCCCGCAGCCGCTGAAAATTTTCTGCAGCTGCTCGCAGAAAACCCACCCAGTGTTGCGGGAAGACCGCAACCCTGACAACAATGGTCTGGACACCTTGAAGACTGTAGGCCAGAGGAGGGATAGGAAAGAGGAGAGGATGGGAGAGCGACACTGGATTGTACTGGGAGAGAGAGGAGAAGAGGGGGAGGGGAACACCCAGTGTTGCGGGAAGACCGCAACCCTGACAACAATGGTCTGGACACCTTGAAGACTGTAGGCCAGAGGAGGGATAGGAGAAAGGAGAGGATGGGAGAGCGACACTGGATTGTACTGGGAGAGAGAGGAGAAGAGGGGGAGGGGAACACTGACCCGTACTGAGTGGGGTGGAGGAAGCAAGATATGGATGAGGCTAGGGTGTAGGAGGGAGAAGCAGGAGGTGGATGGGACTGGGGGTAAGGGTAGAGGGGAGGGGAACAGATCAGAAGATGCATGGGGCTAGGAGGTGTGGATGGAAGGGAGAGGAAGAGGAACAGAGCAATTATGGATCAGAGAGATGGAGTGGGAATTTGAGGGGCTAGTGAATACTTGGCAGGCTTAGATATGTGGGAGTATATTGATGGGTTGGGATAATGAGTGAGGATGTGAAATGAGGGATAAGAGAAGAGGGACAAGAGAAGGGGTTGACGTGAGGAAAGGTTGAGACCTAATATCAATGACCTGGAAGACTGGAGAGAGGATGAGAGGCATTGAAAAGGGATGGGGGTACTGGGGAGGGGAATGGGAGAAGGGGATGAGGTAGATGAGAAGTGAAACAGAGACTAAGGACTAAAGGGTGAAAGAAAAGTGTGAAAAAAAACATTAAATGAAAAAAATGTAGAGAAGGAAAGGAAGAAGACAAGAGGAGGGAGAAGAAATTGAAAAGCCAACCTGGAAAAGAATTTAGGAGTCGACTGACACATGGAAAGTGGAAAAGAGACTGGAACCAGCCTAATTAGAAAAGTAAAATACTCAGACAACAAAGGAAGAAAAGAAAACATTTTTATTTAATGCTTTTTAAAGACTAAGCGTGCTTTGTGAAATGTAGATCTATATATATAATTTGTACCTCCAATGTTCTCTGGCTGGCTGGGTTCGTAACATCCTGACATCAGCAAGCCTCCAGTGTTCTCTTACCTCTCATTATCCTGCTCTCGCATAAAGATGAAATGATGTCAGAGGGCGGAACAGTGAGAGGGAAGGGAACGCTGGAGGCAGTGGTGTGCTGGTAAATTTTTAACAACAGGCTCTCTCCCCATCCACCTCGGCGCCCCCCCCCCCCCCCCCCCCCCGTCCACCTCTGCGCCCCCCCCCAAAATTGCAACGCTGGCTATAGCCGAGGGGAGGGGCAATGCATTACTCTCTCCAGGAAAAAAAAATTAAATGATCCCAGGTTCCAATCTAATTCATGTTTAATATGGGATAAAATGCCATAAATAAGTAAATAAATATAAACTTTTAACGTTCAGCACCTGATTCTCAAAGTGGACATATTCCAAACACTATAATGAAAATAAAATTATTTTTTTTCTACCTTTGTTGTTTGGTGACTTTGTTTCTCTGATCATGCTGGTCCAGTATCTGATTCTGCTGCTCTCTATCTGTTCCCTTGACTCCGTTTCCAGGGCTTCCTTTCCATTTATTTCTTTTCTTTCCTCCTTTCTTCTTCATTTCTGGTCCTCCGCAGATTTGACTGTACAGTGGATCCAGCTTCTGCCTATTTTCTCTATCCATGTGCAGTTTCTCTCCTCACTTCCTTTCCCCTCATCTAATCTCCTTCCTCTATCTTCCCTCCATGTCCAGAATTTCTCTTGCCCTCCCCTCCATCTATGTCCTGAAACTCTCCTCTCTCCCCTGCCACCCTCTATCCATCCATACCCAGCAATTCTCTTCTCTCCCCTGCCCCCCTACCCATCCATGCCCAGCAATTCTCCTCCCCCCTGCCCTCCCCTCCCGCTCCCATCCATGCCCAACAATTTTGTGGGGGTGAAGGAGAATCGCTGGAAATGGATGGGAGCGGGAGGGGAGAATGGGGCAATGGAAAATTGTTGGGCATGGATGGGAGCGGGAGGGGAGGGCAGGGGGGGAGGAGAATTGCTGGGCATGGATGGGTAGAGGGGAGCAGGGGAGAGAAGACAATTGCTGGGCATGGATGGAGGGGGGCAGGGGAGAGATGACAATTGCTGGGCATAGATGGGTAGAGGGGGGGCAGGGGAGAGAAGACAATTGCTGGGCATGGATGGGTAGAGGGGGCAGGGGAGAGAAGACAATTGCTGGGCATGGATGGGTAGAGGGGGGGCAGGGGAGAGAAGACAGTTGCTGGGCATTGATGGGTAGAGGGGGCAGGGGAGAGAAGACAATTGCTGGGCATGGATGGGTAGAGGGGCAGAGACGGGCAGCAGGGCTTTAAATAACGCAGCGCTTCAACGGAGGTAATGAAAAAAGATGGATGGGACCGGGAGGGGAGGGTGGAGATGAAGGACAATCACTGGACATGTTTGGGAGCGGGAGGGGAGGGCAGGGGAGGGAGGAGAATCGCTGGAAATGGATGGGAGCGGGAGGGGAGAATGGGGCAACGGAAAATTGTTGGGCATGGATGGGAGCGGGAGGGGAGTTCAGGGGGGAGGAGAATTGCTGGGCATGGATGGGTAGAGGGGAGCAGGGGAGAGAAGACAATTGCTGGAAATGTTTAGGAGCGGGAGGGGAGGTAAGCATGGCCTGTGATGGCGCCCTCCTGCCATGCTTACCTCATGTAATGGAGCCGGCTCGCCCCGAAGAACAACCGGCTCGCAAGAGCTGTCAAAATTTAACAAGCGGCTCTTGCGAGCCGGAGTAAGCCAGCTCCAGCACACCACTGGTGTTATCCACAGAAATAGAGAATGAGGGAGGAGGAGAGGTTGGTTTAGGGGGAAAGATGAGAAGCTCAGTCTTGGTCATGTTTAGTTTCAGATGGCGCCGAGACATCCAGGAAGCAATGTCAGACAGGCAGGCTGATACTTTGGCCTGGATTTCGGCTGAGATTTCTGGTGTGGAGAGGTAGATCTGGGAGTCATCAGCATAAAGATGATACTGAAAACCATGGGATGAGATCAGAGTACCAAGGGAAGAAGTATAGATGGAGAAAAGAAGAGGTCCCAGGACAGATCCCTGAGGTACACCAACTGACAGTGGGATAGAAGTAGAGGAGGATCCACTAGAGTATATACTAAAGGTACGCTGGGAGAGATAAGAAGAAAACCAGGAAAGAACAGAGCCCTGAAATCCAAGTAAGTACAGCGTATCAAGGAATAGGCTGTGATCAACAGTGTCAAAGGCAGCAGATAGATCAAGAAGGATGAGAATAGAACAGAGACCTTTGGATCTGGCCAGGAACAGATCATTGGAGACTTTAGCAAGCGCTGTTTCAGCACCCCCAATTGTGCTCTGCATTCATCTTGAGCTAATTTATTGGCTGTGCCTTCTGCCTCCATGATTTGTCTTGATTTCTCTCGTGCTGTGGCCTTTAACTGTCTGTTTCCGCCCTGTGGAAGCAAATGCCTAGCGATCTTTGTTCTGAACGTTCAGTCAAGAGATTCAAGGCCTCTTTTAAACACTTGGCTTTTCTCTTAAACTCTCTCTCTCTTTCAGTATGGTGAGCTCTTTCTCTTTTTAAAGCTCGTTGGGCTTTTCTTCTTCATTTATCACATGTCTTATTCCCTTATGTATCACCATTGATGGCAATTGATTATTTGTCTCTTGGATTTATATTGTGCTCCTTTACCCAGAGGCAGCGGAATGCTCTGTCCCCAATCCTTCCATAGCATCCTAGTCCCCTTCTATGGCATCCAACATATATCCTCAACCCCCCCATGGTGTCAAGCATTTCTCTACTTCCCTACTTACTCCCCCCCCCCCCCCTCTTATCCAGCATCTCTCCCTCTCAGCCCCTCATGGTCTACTGCACCTCTCTCCCTCCCCTATAGTCTGTAGCACCTCTCTTTTTCCCTTCTCCCACCCCCTGCCTGTAGTGTCCAGCATTACATCCCCCAGAGTCTCCAGCATCTCTCTCTTTCCCTCCCTCTCAACCTCCCCCCATGTTCTACAGCATCTCACCCCTCCCCCCCACACAGTTTCTAGCATCCCTCCTCTCTTCAGCACCTCTCCTTCTCTCCCCTTTCAGCATCTCTCCCCTTTCTGTGGTTTCCAGCATCCTACCCACTCCATGGTCTCTAGCATCTCTCTCCTTCCCTCCCTCTCAACTCCACCCCCCCCCCCCCCATGGTCTACAGCATCTGTCTCCTTCCCTTCCCCCTCTGCCTATAGCATCCATCTGTTATTCAACCTCCCTGTGGTGTTTAACATTCCACCCTCCCCCCCCCATGGTCTTCAGCATCTCTTCCCCTCCCCTTCCCTCTTCTCTTCAGCATCTCTCTCCTTCCCTTCCCCTTTTCTTTCTTTCTGTTCTCTCCCCTCTGCCTATGGTGTCCATCATTCAAATCTCCCCCCACCCAATCGTCAGCATTTCTTTTCTTCCCTACTGTGTCCACAAGGTATTTTTTTTCTTACCATGTTCCCCTGGGGTGGCAACTCTATAAGCTACGTTGGAGACATCTCATGGCTGGCCCGATACAGGATCTTTAGATGCTCAAGGCCTGCTGGCTCCTGCCCCCTCTAAACACTTCTTGTTTTGGAGGGGACAGAACCAGCTGGCCAGCTTTGAGTGTGTGCAGGTGCAAGATAAGAGAAAAAAGGCCTCATGGGTAGAGAAGGATAGCAAAATTTTGGGGGTGCTGTGGCACCTGTGGCTGTCCCGGGGCCTGTGCCTTTACCTTCCCTTCCCTTCCCTTTTCTTCGCTCTGTCATGATCTTGTAAACCACTAAGCAGCCCAGTGAATGGTGATATATCAAATGCTTTGAAACACATACTTAATTAAATATAGAGAGCCAAGACTTTCAGCAGGTGATCTCTTCTGCTCCTGGTTTTTTTATTCTGGGTCCCGTCCTGTTTAGTGTTACGTCAACATTACCTTGTTGTTCTGTCCCATGACAGCTGGGCACTAGTTAAAGTGTGACCCTAAAATGTGTTAATGCCTTCACTGCTATTCTTACCCCTAAAGATCTTGACTGCTGTAGTCTTCACTGCTGAGATATGTGTGTGAGCAATGCATTGTGTGTAATGTAGTTCACAGACAACGCAACCCCACTTGCCTGTCTGTTTAAGATCTGCTACTACTGGTTGTGATGCTGCTTAGATCACTCCTCTGTCTCAGCCAAGCTTGGCTTCTTTGTTTATGTGCCAGCACTTCCTGGCCATTCTTACTATCTCTGTCCCGAGAGGTCAGCCAGGTATGACCTTTTCCTCCAATCAGGGGCTGCCCCCTAGAGCCACCCTTGCCACTCGAGGGCAGGCTTCGTCCCTATTGGCTTTCCTACTCCTTCTTCTCTGAGTCTGTATGAGCTTCTGGCTCCGCCCCCCCCCCCCCCCCCCGTCCATAAGGAGGACAGTATCCATTTTGCTCCAGTACAAAGCAATGATCCTGTTGTAGCTCTGGAGAAGCACTAGTCTTTTCACCCTGAAAATATCCTCCTAAAAGAGGGTACTGCACTCCCAAACACCTAACTCCAAGCTGCCTCTATCTATGGAACTATTTTCTTACCTCTGCAACGAGCTGATCCTGGTTAAACTTCTACCTTCTCTCCACTGATACAGCTCACAAAACCACAGGATTCCTTTGTGTTTATGAACATCTAACTGTGAGTAATCATCTATGTTATTTAATAAAGGAGCTTCAGAAAAGAACAAGAGATTTAGGTGTGGGGAGGAGTCAAGATGGCGGCTCGAGCTTGAGGCTCTGTGGAGGCTAACGCTGAGCTCTGTTCAATTATTACCTTCTTCCAATATGCCGCATACAAAGCGAAAAGGTGCAGTGAAGGGTGTCTTACCATCGGCCAATCACTCCCTCCGGGCCAGCAAACGCTCCTACAGTTTGCCACGAGCACCCCTGTGGATACTGGCATGAGGAAACCTGGGTTTCCCACAGGTCGATTGGGTGGGGATTGTAGCTGATTGCCTGAGGTTCTGGTTGGAATGGATGATACCCAGTGATTGCGGTTTCCCTCATCCTTCAGCTAGGGTGACACCCAGTTATACCGGCTCCCCCCCCCCTAAATTCCACTCTGGCCCTGTGTGGCATTTTGGGGAGTGTTGTGAAACTTAACTTTGCAGTTCAGCTGGATTCCTGGTGGCACAGCAAGTATATGCCTTGATTTTTCTTTTCCAGGGCTTAGCTAGTTCTTCCTCATGTTGCAATGCTCAGCAACACTATCTCTTGGCTTTGTTCCAGATGGTCTATATCTGGGCTTGGTGACTTTTTTCCTCTCATAGGAAATCTTTTATGTTGTTGCTTGTTTTCCAGTTCTTAGCGGGCCAGGGTTCCTTTAGGCACCTGGTTCCCACTTTCCTTTCTGGGGCATCGCCAATGCTGTGGGCTCTTCTAGTGGTTGGCCATGTTCATTCCCACTGGGATGTTTCCTCTGTTTGTCAATGGTCTCTCTCTCTTTCGTTCTGTTTGGATGTGTTTTAAAAAAAAAAGGAAATCAGGAGGCTGACATGGTTGGCGTGTGTAGTCCCTAATGCTGCTGTCGTTAGCAATTGGTGCAGTCTCAGATTTTTTTTTCTTTCGGGCAGCTCTTCTCAGCGGGACTGCTTAGCAATTTTTTCCAGCAACATGTTGCTGGCTTCCTGGCTGCTGGTGTCTTCCAGAGTGCTATGGTGTGGTCCACTTTCGGTGATATGTTCTCGTGGGTATCTCTTGGAGGATTCTCACGTAGCAGCCTTGTTTCCACCCTTCAACAGGCTTCCTGGTCTTGGGTGATGGCGGCTGCCTTTGACTCAGATTCAGGCCATTCACCTCACGTTTGCAGCTGCCTCGGTGTCGTATCCTTGGCTAGGGCTTTTATCGGGGCTTGGTAGCAGTTCAGGGTTCTAGAAACACCCAGCCAGACTGCTTCGCTGTCTGTTGGTACATCGCAGGGCCTTTCTGAGAAGCTGCATCCTTCTCGGAGGTTTCTTTAGCCCTTCACATGGTTTGTGCGGTGCCTGTCAGTGCTTCTTGGGTTCCTTTGCCAACTCCTTAATGCAGTTCTCTACAGTCCCTGCGATGGGCTCTGCAGCTTCTCTTTGCATTGTAGGCCAGGGACCCAGAATCACTGGGTGTCATCCATTCCAAAGCAAAAACAAAAAAGGAGGTAAAAACCCTCACGAAACCGTGAGATATAAAACAAAAAGTGAGGAGAATGGATGAGGATACCAAAAAATATATGTATTTATTCACATGAAAAAAATTAAAAGGTAACAAATTGAACATGAAATGGACCCGACACGGCCGTGTTTCGGCCCTAAGGCCTGCCTCAGGGGTCTTTGTCATCCATTCCAGCCAGGGCTTCAGGCGGTTAGCTATAACCCTCACTTGACTGGCCTGTGGGAGGCCTAGGACAGGAGCTGCCGGCCGGGCACCAGACAGGAGCTGCACTATCCGTTCACCATCCGCTAGGAGACTGAGAGGATTGCTGAACATTCCAGGCTGTATAATGCCTTTGAGGGCGAAGTGCTTGGAGCTATTTGTTGTCTCTGTCTCCTTTCTCTGGTGGATGGACATAACCCATTGGTCTGGGGTAAGACATAATTTTACCATAGGGGGGCACTCCCAAATACAATGTAAATAGGTATCTCTTCACAAGGAGAAATTCAAAATGAATGGGGACTGGCTATGTACCGTAGATCTCAAGGATGCATGCACACCTAAACCAATCCATCATTGTTGCAGAAGGTATCTGAGATTCATCTTTCAAATAGAGAATTTTCAATTAAAGGTCCTTCCGTTCTGCCTGTTGTGTGTTCATGAAATGCTTTGTAGTGGTATCAGCCCACCTCCAAAAACAAGGTACCTAACCTTCCCACACCTCAAGAAAAATGTCAGGAAGTATTTTTTCACAGAGAGAGTAGTGGATGCTTGGTGGAAATGAAAACGGTAACGGAATTCAAACATGCGTGGGATAAACATAAAGGAATCCTGTTCAGAAGGAATGGATCCTAAGGAGCTTAGCCGAGATTGGGTGGCAGAGCCGGTGGCGGGAGGCGGGGATAGTGCTGGGCAGACTTATACGTTCTGTGCCAGAGCCAGTGGTGGGAGGCGGGACTGGTGGTTGGGAGGCGGGGATAGTGCTGGGCAGACTTATACAGTTTGTGACAGAGCTGGTGGTGGGAGGTAGGGCGGGGATAGTGCTGGGCAGACTTATAAGGTCTGTGCCAGAACCGGTGGTGGGAGGCGGGGCTGGTGGTTGGGGGACGGGGATAGTGCTGGGCAGACTTATAAGGTCTGTGCCAGAACCAGTGGTGGGAGGCGGGGCTGGTGGTTGGGAGGCGGGGATAGTGCTGGGCAGACTTATACGGTCTGTGCCCTGAAAAGGACAGGTACAAATCAAGGTAAGGTATACACAAAAAGTAGCACATATGAGTTTATCTTGTTGGGCAGACTGGATGGACCGCGCAGGTCTTTTTCTGCCGTCATCTACTATGTTACTATGTAACTTTGAATCTGTTAAAGGCATCTTTTAGAAGCACTGAATCTGGAAAGAAAGCATAAGATAATAAAGGTTTAAAACCAGTGACTGTCTGCCTTCCCTGCACAACCACATTTGCAAGGGGCAATTAAGTGAGAAGTACCCTCCTATTGTTCTTCAAGTACCTTTCCCCATCTCCAGAGCAAGCTCCCCACCTGCTTTCAGCAACTCTGCTCATTAACTTGTAATTGAAATTGGATACAGTCCTGGTGTGAACAGCTCGAGAAAAGGATCTCCCTCCTTTAAGTCAGTGAACAGAGGGAGGCAAGTTTAAAGGAGCAAGCAGGCACAGCTTCACTCAGAGTGAGTCCCCACACATCTAGCCCCCCCCCCCCCTCCCTACACAAAGATGATAATGGCAGACCTTAATGCTTCACAGACTACACCAGAGGCGGCAGCCCTTGACCCAAACACACAAGGGCGGCCAGAGAGACAGGCAGATACAGCAGACCTCCTTCCTCCTCAGGCCCAACAGCAAGCAAAGAGCAAAAGAATCCATAAGCTGACCCATAAATCTCTGGAAATTTACCAAGTGAAGCAGGAAAAGTACAGTATGAAGCTAAACCAGCTGTGGGAAGAGGTGAAGGAAGGCATGCTAGGAGCCTCGAAGACAGCAGAAGGCGATGGCACCCGTCTGTCATTGATGGAGATTAATTATGCGCTCTACCAGAAAAAGACAGAAAAGTACTACCAGTTCTTAGTCGAAGCAAATACGGAGCAGAGCCTGAAGGAAAAGGAGCTCCAAGAATCCATAGATCAGAAGCGTAGAGCGGAAGTAACAAGAGCCATAGAGGAAACATCGAATGCAAGCGTAGATATACGAGACAACGCCTCCCTGTGCTCCCACTCTTCAAAGCACACATCCAAGAGCTCAAGATCCTCCAGGTCATGTGCATCAACCCGCTCCAACCTGTCAGCAGCTAGCTCAGTGGCTCATCAGGCACGGATTGCAGCGGTGATGGCCAAGTCTCGCCGTCACCACCTTGAACAAGAGGTCGCCCTGAAGCTAGAACTGGCTGACCTAGAGGCGGAAGATGCCCGCAGGAGGGCCGACATAGAGGCGGAAGATGCCCGCAGGAGGGCCGAGACGACACGCGAGAGGGCCAAGGAGGCACGCGAGAGGGCTGCAATGGCGGCTGAGGTCGCAAGAAGAAGGGCCAAGCTGAACATTAGGCTGGAGGCGCTCCAGCAAGACAGAGAAATCGTTAGGTTGGAAGCAAAAGCCAATGCCTTCGGAGAAGCGGTGGAATCGAGTGACGCGGCGGAGCGACTCAGCCACCTTTCCGCTGAAAGCCCTGCTCGAAGAACTAAAGCTTATGTGATAGCACACACCACGGCACCTAGCAGAGCAGCGATACATTCAGAGCCAGAGGAGCCCTCCAATCCTGAAGAACCAAACTTACCCTCAGCACTGGGAGTGCAAACCCAAGAAAGAAAGCCCAAGGTGCGACACATCACGGAAGCTGACTCTCAATGCACCGACGCGCCTGTATGTATACGCTCTGATGCACCACTACTGCCTCCGGGAGCATCATTTCAACACTCTGTAGGCAATCAAGAAACAACAAAGCGGTCGCACCCCACGTATATCCCTACAGAGGGCCAGACCAATCCACCAGCATCGGTTCCCACTGCTCAACCCGAAGCCTCAACAGGAGACGAGCTAGTAAGATATCTGGCGCGCAAGGATCTGGGAGGCTCAGGACTTACCCAGTTCGACGGCCGCCCTGAGCGTTACCGGGCATGGAAGTCAGACTTCAAGGACGCCATCGCGAACATGAGGCTCACTCCCAAGCAAGAGATGAACATGATGCTACACTGGCTGGGGAAGGAAACAGCCGTACGCGTAGAAGAACTGAAGCACTCCTATCTGAGCGACCTGTCTAGAGGGTTAGAAGAGATGTGGGAAAGGCTTGAGGAGTACTACGGGAGCCCGGAAGCCATAGAGAATTAATTGTTCAACAAGTTGGATAGATTCCCAACAATATCCGTTAGAGACCACCACAAGTTGCAAGAACTGGTAAACCTCCTTCACGAGCTGGAAGCGGTCAAGGCCGAGAACGGATTTCCAAACCTCAGCCAGCTAGACACACCTCGGGGCACCAAGAGCATCTTAGGGAAGTTACCATACAACAAAAGGGAGATGTGGTCAGTAGCTGGCACACGATACAAGGCAGAGAACCAAGGGAAGTATCCTCCCTTCAGTATCTTCACAAGTTTCATAAGGGACATAGCCAAAAGGAGAAACGACCCCTGGTTCATAGTAGAACCATCTGAATCGGGCCCGTCCTGGGAAGGGAAACCAGCCAGAACATACAGGAAACCCATTTCTGTGTATAAGACGGAAGTATCATCCTCAACGCCTGACCCTCCTCCCAGCACAGAGAATGAAGAGGTCCCCAACGAGCAGTGCCCGATACACAAGTCACCCCATCCATTCAGAGAGTGTCGGTGGTTCCTGAGGTTGCCTTTGAAGGAGCGTATGGAGCTGCTTACGAAGTACAAATTCTGCTACAGGTGCTGTTCTTCTTCAGACCATCTCGCCCGAGGCTGCAGAGCCCCTGTCCGGTGCGCAGAGTGCGGTAGTAACCGACATATCTATGCTCTACACCCCAGCGGAGCAAAGCCATGTATCAACTCCGAAACAGATCACGGCGGGGAGACAGAAGAAGGGGAGGCAACGACGCTCCAAGTCACGCCAAAATGTACGAGGGTGTGTGGGAAGATCCACGAAGGGAGGTCTTGCACCAAGATATGCCTAGCCAAGGTGTATCCTGAAGGGCGACCCGAGGAAGCAGTTAAAATGTACGCCATCACAGACAAGCAGAGCAACCGGTCCCTTGCAAGATCAGAGTTTTTCGACCTGTTCAAGCTCCATCAAGCCTGTTCCTCTTATAGCATTAGGACATGTACAGGAATCGTGCAAATGTCGGGAAGAGTGGCGAGCGGTTACGTGATATAGGCAATAGATGGAAGCGCCAAGTTACGGCTGCCCATGCTGATCGAATGTGACCAGATACCAGATGACAAGGATGAAATTCCAACACCAGAGGCGGCATGGGACCACCCCCATTTAAGACCTATAGCCAACCAACTCAGGCCTGTGGATCCGGAAGCTGAAATCTTACTTTTGCTGGGCTGAGACGCGCCAGAACTCTTGTACATCCTTGAATCACGCAGGGGCCCGCGTGATGCTCCCTATGCGCACCATCTCGACCTGGGTTGGACAATAGTGGGCAACGTCTGCCTCGATCGAACAAGGCCAAACATCAAGGAGCTCGCCACCAACGGCCTAGAAGTTGGGCGCGCTTCCTTATTCGAACCATGCACCAGACACCTGACCACCAAAGAGGCCCCTGCTTACAAGGAACGGAACAGTGATTCAACACTCTACAGAACCATCCCCATAGCAGATTTGAGTGAATACTTGGGAAGCTCGGTGTTCCACACCACCAAAGATGTTGACAAACCGGCCTTCTCTATAGAAGATAAAGAGTTCCTGAACATCATGAAAAAAGAATTTAGGAAAGATGAGGTGAACAGCTGGGTGGCACCCCTTCCATTTCGTAAGCCCAGGTCTCGGCTCCCAAACAACAGAAGTTATGCCCTTTCTCGACTTGCTTCACTGCAGAAAACTTTGAGAAGGAAACCAGAGATGAGAAAGCATTTCACAACCTTCATGCAGGACATGCTCACCAATGGCCACGCGGAGCCTGCCCCACCATTGAGAGTAGACGAAGAGAGTTGGTACTTGCCCATCTTTGGGGTGTATCACCCGCAGAAGCCAGGGCAAATCCGAGTCGTGTTCGACTCCAGCGCCCAGTTTAGAGGGACCTCACTGAACAATGTGCTGCTCACCGGGCCTGACCTTACCAGCAGTTTACTGGGCATCCTGATCCACTTTAGAAAAGAGCGCATTGCCGTAACGGCCGACATCCAGCAAATGTTCTACTGCTTCACCGTCCATGAAGATTACAGAAATTACTTAAGATTCTTGTGGTTCCGCAACAATGATGTCAACGGAGAGATTGTCGAATACAGGATGCGAGTACATGTCTTTGGGAACGGCCCATCACCCGCTGTGGCCACCTACGGGCTCAGACAAACTGCACAGGAAGGAGAGAAAGAACATGGCGCTGATGCCAGGCAGTTTGTAGAGAGAGACTTCTATGTAGATGACGGGTTGAAGTCCCTGCCCACTGAAACAGAGGCCATCGATCTGTTGAAAAGGACGCAGATGATGGTAGCGAAAGCTAATCTGAGGCTCCACAAAATTGCATCCAACAGCGCCGAGGTGATGAAAGCGTTCCCTTCAGCGGATCATGCCATGAACTTGAAGGACCTAGACTTAGGAGTGGATACACCCCCACTACAACGCAGCCTTGGCTTGAGCTGGGACCTAAAGGGGGACACCTTCACTTTCCGGGTTTGCGCACAAGAGAAACCGTACACCTGACGAGGCGTTTTGTCCACAGTGAACAGCCTGTATGATCCTCTGGGATTTGTGGCGCCAGTCACCATCCAGGGAAGATTGCTGCTTCGCGAACTGTCTTCGACCCCGAGTGAATGGGACACTCCACTGCCACAGGAAAAGAAGCAAGAGTGGGACACATGGAGGAGCTCCCTAAAATCACTCGAAGAACTCCGCATCCCACGAACATATGTCCCCGTGTCTCTCACGAACGCCTGCCACAAAGAGGTTTGCGTCTTCTCTGATGCCTCAGAAAAGGCCATAGCTACGGTGGCGTACCTGAAGGCCGTAGATGCCTGTGGCGGTGTCCACGTGGGATTCATCTTTGGCAAAGCCAAGCTCGCCCCGCAGCCCAGTCAGACTGTGCCACGCCTGGAGCTGTACGGAGCAGTTCTGGCAGTAGAAATAGCCGAACTGGTTGTGAGCGAGATGGACACTCAACTGGACTCAGTTAAGTTCTACACAGATAGTAAGGTTGTACTCGGCTATATACACAATCAGAGTAGGAGATTCTTTTTTTTATTTTATTTATTTATTTGCATTTATAATTTTATACAAGACAACTTGCTTTAGTAACACGAAGGAAAAAACTTCATTTACATTGGATACAACTCCAATAAGTAAAAAGAAAAATTGTAAGAACATAATACATAATACTTCTTAGACCACAATAATATAAGAGGGGAAGGAGAAACAAAATCAGAGGAGATCTAAATAATATATCTTTTTAAAAGTAAATAGGCCTGTCCAGAAATTCCATATTCTCTATATCTTAATCAGTTATTCCTTCATTAACAATATACCATCTAGTTAACTATTCGTTTTGCAATCAAAAAATTTTTTAATTGGTCAGGATCAAAAAATATGTATTTGTTTCCTAAATATTTAACACAACACTTACAAGGATAAGCAAGTAAAAATTTAGCTCCAATATTTTTAACTTCTTCTCTAAAAGTTAGAAATTTTTTCCTCCTATCCTGTGTTGTTTTTACCACATCAGGGAATATCCATATCTTTTGACCACAAAAGAGTTTAGTAGAGTTTTTGAAATATAATCTCATTAAAGCATTTAAGTCCTGTTCAAATATGAAAGATACAATTAGAGTTCTTCTTATTTCAATCTCCGACAGAGATTCCTCTAATAAAGCAGATAGATCTTGTATCCCATCTGAAGGTAACTTCAGTAAATTTTCTGATGTCATATTTGTCGTTTTCGAGGGTGGTAAATAATAAACTTTATTTAGAGGAGGGATTGCTTCCTGAGGGTATTTAAGTATTTCAGTAAGATATTTCTTTAGAAAATCCAGCGGGGTTATCCCCGTTGCTACAGGAAAATTTAACACCCTCAGGTTTAATCGGCGATTATGATTTTCTATCTGCTCAATTCTCCTCGAAACCATTAATTTATCCTTTATAAGAGTTTCTGTTGTCGTTTTTAAATTTACCACCTCTGTTTGTAACTGTGTTACTTTTAAATCAGTTTCCTGTTTCAAAGTTTCCAATGATGATGCAATAATTTCTACTTTACTTACTAAAGAAGAAGTATCTTGTGCTGTTTTAGCAAGTGTTGTTGACATTTCTTGTATTAGTTCCCAGATGGATTGTAATGACGCCAACTTGGGAGACGCCATAACCGTCTCTTGAGTCTTATCTCCTGCCGCTTCTTGTTGGGGAAAGCCACCGTCAGGATTACCCGGATCTCCGCCTTCCGGTTGCCGAGTATCTCCAGTTCCTCCGCGAAGCGCAGCAGGACAAGGTGGCGGATTAAAACCCGGCGGTGATAAAGATGTTTCGTGCCCCAGTAGGTCTGCTGCTCCTCCAGCCGAACTAACAGCAGGGCTCCCGCCGGTATACGATGGAGTGCTTGTTGCATATCTAAGGATCGTCTGTTGAGTCGGGGTAGGTATTTGAGTTGGCGGTGGAAAACTCTTTACCGACCCCTTCCTCTTTGTATGCGGCATTTGGTAAAAGGAGTATTCTTATTACAAGAAGTAAAGAGCCCCGCAGTCGAAATCCTCTGAGACGCGCTCAAGCACTGGGCGCCATCTTGACTCCTCCCTCTCAGAGTAGGAGATTCTACGTGTACATGAGTAACCGAGTGGAACGCATTCGGAAGTCCACAAGACACGTGTCAACCGATCACAACCCAGCAGACCATGCCACGAGAGCTGTCTCAGCAGCGCACCTAACGCGAACGACTTGGCAAACAGGGCCGAAGTTTCTCGCACAGCCAATAAGCACCCCTCCAGCTACTGTAAACTCCTTTGAACTGATGAACCCGGAAGACGATGTCGAAGTCCGTCCGCCAGTGACGGCCCTCGTCACAAGTGTTTCAGCTACTTTGGCCTGGGCACGCACCACTTCAACCGATTTTCACGGTGGGCGACACTGAAGAGAGCCATAGCCCACCTTATCCACATCGCTCATTCCTTCCAACCAAGGGCTGATAGAGGAGCAAGCACGTGTCACCATTGGCACCTCTGCACCAAGCCCCTGCCAGCAGAAGAGCTCCTCCAGGCCGAGAAGACAATCTTGCGTTGTGTGCAACGAGAAAGATACGTCACAGAACTCCAGTGCTTCAACAAAGGGAAGGACGTGACAAAAGACAGTCCCTTGTGGAAGCTAGACCCTTTCCAAGACGAGGATGGTTTGTTGAGAATAGGCGGCCGTCTCGCCCGTGCCAAGCTGGACAAGAGCGAAAGGAATCCCCTGATCATACCAGGACGACACCCTGTATCCACTGTCCTCATTCGGCACTACCATGAGCAAGTCAAACACCAAAGCCGACACTTTACCGAAGGGTCAATCTGGACCGCAGGATTGTGGATCGTTGGAGCAAAGCGTTGCATCACCTCAGTTATCCACAGATGCGTCAAGTGCCGTAAGACATGGGGCAAGCATAAAGACCAAAGAATGGCAGACTTGCCACCTGAAAGGTTAAGCATTGACCCACCATTCACTTATGTGGGGCTGGACATCTTTGGACCATGGGCAATCGTCTCGAGATGGACCAGAGGAGGGAACGCGAACAGCAAGCAATGGGCCGTTATGTTCACGTGCATGAGCATACGCGCTGTCCACATCGAAGTTATAGAGTCTATGGATTCTTCAAGCTTCATAAATGCTCTCAGAAGGTTCTTCTCAATCCGTGGTCCAGCCAAGCAGATCCGCTCTGACTGTGGATCCAACTTCGTGAGCGCTTGCAAAGAGTTGAAGATAAACTCAGAGAAGATCAACACCTCTACTGTCGAGAAATACTTGAATGACCAACAGTGCATGTGGATATTCAACCCCCCCCCCATGCCTCACATATGGGGGGAGTTTGGGAGCGTATGATTGGGGTATCTCGCCGAATCCTTGACTCTATGCTATCCGAGACCAAGACTAACCGCCTCACCCATGAGATTCTGACCACACTCCTGGCAGAAGTGTCTGCCATCATCAACGCAAGACCTCTGATTCCATTGTCCTCCGACCCAGAGTCACCTTTGATCCTGACTCCAGCCATGCTCCTAACTCAAAAGACGGGTGTGCCTCCAAACCCGCCTGGAGATTTTGATGAGAAGGATCTATGCAGATGGCAGTGGAGACAAGTACAGAGCTTGGTGAATACCTTCTGGAAACGCTGGAGACGAGAGTACCTCCCGACTCTACAGAACCGCAACAAGTGGCAAACCAGTAAGGCCAACATCCAGGAAGGCGACATTGTCTTACTCAAGGACAACCAAGCTCAACTAGTGACCAAAGCCATCCCCAGTGAAGATGGGAACGTCAGAAAGGTCGAAATCAGAACAGTGAAACAAGGATCAGCAAATAAGTTCTGTAGACCCATCACGGAAATGGTGCTCCTCATGCCGCATGAAGAAGCACAAGCACAGTGAACCATCTTCTACCGGTGAAGACCAAAGACTCAAGAACTCTCTCTCTCCTTTGTGTTGTCCAGTGTGTGTTGTTGTCTGTCTCTCGTTTCAGCTCCTGTGTGACGAAGCGAATGATCCTACAGATCTGCTGCAAGTGACAGAGCAGTGAGGTCGACGTCCATGAAGGCGACATTGTCTTATTCAAGGACAGCCAGACTCCACGCGATGATTGGTCCCTGGCATCAGTCGTCAAAGCTATCCCCAGCGAGAACAGGAATATCAGAGCGGTCGAAAGCAGAACCGTGAAGCAAGGAACAGCGAAGGATTCTCCAGAGTCATCACTGAAATTGTACGCCTCGTGCCGCACGAAGAGGCACAAGCTCCGAGAGGCATCATCTACTCAGGAAAACCAGAGACTCAAAGACTCTTTCTCTCCCTTATGTTTAGTGTTGTTGTTGCCTGTCTCTCGTTTCAGCTCCCAAGTGATGGAAGAAGACAACCCCACAGCTGACAGACAACCTGAATACAGACAATGGACTTTGCATGCTATTAGTTTGGTAACGTGAGATGATAATAATAGTGGTATCTCCGATACCAGACGGGGAGTGTTCTGTCCCATGATAGCTTGGCACTAGTTATAGTGTGACCCTAAAATGTGTTAATGCCTTCACTGCTAATCTTACCCCTAAAGATCTTGACTGCTGTAGTCTTCACTGCTGAGATATGTGTGTGAGCAATGCATTGTGTGTAATGTAGTTCACAGACAACGCAACCCCACTTGCCTGTCTGTATCAGATCTGCTACTACTGGTTGTGATGCTGCTTAGATCACTCCTCTGTTTCTGTCAAGTGTAGTGGGCGAAAACCAGATTGAAGCGGATCGAGGATGGCATGAGAGGAGAGAAAATCAAGGCAACAGCTGTGAACAGCGCGTTCAAGTATCTTGGAGAGGAAGGGTAGGAGGGAGATGGGGCGGTAGTTGGAAGGACAGGTAGGGTCTAGTGATGGTTTTTTGAGGAGTGGTGTGACTACAGCATGCTTGAAGGTGTCAGGGACAGTTGCAGTGGAGAGAGAGAGGTTGAGGAGGTGACAGATGGGGGGGGGGGGTGACAGTAGTAGAGATGGTGTTTAGTAAGTAGGTGGGGATGGGCACTACACCTCGCTTTAATGTGTTTTCTATTCTTCTCTGTTGGCTTTAGCTGCTGCTGGTCTCCTCTCCTTCCACCCACCCTATACTGTCCTGATTTCCTTTTTGCCTCTCTAATGGGTGCAGATAATTGGTTCTTTCATTTTAAAGAAATCTCTCACCAGCTTGGTTGGAGGACTTCTGTGGATTGGAGATTGTTAGTGCTGTTGCAGACCCAAGATCTCCTGGAAGCATCAACTGACTTCAATTGTTTGCTTCTACCTCCAATTCAGGGGCATAGCTACCACTGAGCGAGCCCAACAAAATGCCCAGGGCCGCCTGAAACTAGAGCTCCCTTCCCCTTCTCACCCTCCCCCTAAGCCCGGGTCCAACGTCTCCCCAATACATCTGCCTGCCTCTATCTCCCACTTCAAGCTCACGTCCAGTGTCTTTTCGGTGCACCTGCCAACCTCCATTCCTCCCTTCCCAGTCCTCCAAACGCTGGTGGGTCACAGCAGAGGCAAAGCTGAAGGCTGAAAAAGGACCTACGGAAGCTAGAAAAATGGTCTAAGGTTTGGCAATTAAAATTCAATGCGAAGAAATGCAAAGTCATGCACTTAGGGAGTAGAAATCCACGGGAGACATATGTGTTAGGCGGGGAGAGTCTGATAGGTACGGATGGGGAGAGGGATCTTGGGGTGATAGTATCTGAGGATTTGAAGGCGACGAAACAGTATGACAAGGCGGTGGCCCTAGCTAGAAGGTTGTTAGGCTGTACAGAGAGAGGTGTGACCAGCAGAAGAAAGGGGGTGTTGATGCCCCTGTATAAGTCGTTGGTGAGGCCCCACCTGGAGTATTGTGTTCAGTTCTGGAGGCCGTATCTTGTTAAGGATGAAAAAAGAATTGAAGCAGTGCAAAGAAAAGCTGCAAGAATGGTATGGGATTTGCGTTACAAGACGTATGAGGAGAGACTTGCTGAACTAAACATGTATACTCTGGAGGAAAGGAGAAACAGGGGTGATATGATACAGACGTTCAAATATTTGAAAGGTATTAATCTGCAAGCTAACCTTTTCAGGAGATGCGAAGGCAGTAGAACAAGAGGACATGAAATGAGATTGAAGGGGGACAGACTCAAGAAAAATAAACGGTAACGGAATTCAAACATGTGTGGGATAAACATAAAGGAATCCTGCTCAGAAGGAATGGATCCTAAGGAGCTTAGACGAGATTGGGTGGCAAAGCCGGTGGCAGGAGACGGAGATGGTGCTGGGCAGACTTATACGGTCTGTGCCCAGAAAAGGACAGGTACAAATCAAGGTAAGGTATACACAAAAAGTAGCACATGTGAGTTTATCTTATTGGGCAGACTGGATGGACCGTGCAGGTCTTTTTCTGCCATCATCTACTATGTTACTATGTCTGGCAGGACCTTTCCTCTGACACACAGCTCTCCCCCTTTAACGTCCAATGCTTAAGCTAATAGTGTGCATATAATTTGTATTTCGTTTTTGTTGCAACCAGTATTTTCTTGCGCAGGTCTCTACAGAGCTGGAGTTCTGTGCATCTACCCCTTAATCCTTCCCCTGATGGCTCTGGATGGAAAATGGCAGCTGTGATCTCTGTCAGTAGTCGTAAGAACATAAGCGTTGCCATACTGGGTCTTACTGAAAGTCCATGAAGCCCGGTATCCTGTTTCCAACAGTGGCCAATCCAGGTCGCAAGTACTTGATCCCAAAAGAGTAGAACAGATTTATGCTGCTTATCCCAGGTATAAGCAGTGGTTTTTCCTCTCTTGTTGGGGAGGGGGGATGATCAGACGGATGTTCTAATGTGCGTCCCGGCCAATATTCAGCTGGGATCCACATAAGTGTCTTACATGGGTTCTGCCTAAATATCAACTAGGACCCACATACACCCTCCCAGATATCCCCAGATTTTCGGTGACTGGACATGGCCTGCCATTGGATATCTGGGTCTAATTTAGCTGCTGAATATCAGGAGGAACAAAACTATTTTTACAGCTTCTGCACTTCAACAAAGCCAATTTCTGAAGCAGTGATTTAGAATCACCTTCTCTGTCTTTAGGGTAGGTATTCCCTGAGCAGCCCTGACTTCCTCCCTCCCTCCCAGGTTAGGAACAGCTTGGATATATCCCAGGTCTCTGGAATAGGAGCTGCCATGGGATTTGAACCTGGGCTTTCTGGTTCCCAGCCTACTGCTCCGACCATTAGGTTCCTCCTCAGGTCCCCTATTCACTTACAAGATTTTTATCCTGAAAGACTGCAGCGACTGGAGCAACCCGAGTAGCCTTAACTGTATCCCCTCCATGGACAGGATCTGCATTGGTAGCTAGATGAGAAAGAGGTAAGATAAACTGTCAATTAATGGATCAATATTTAAATACTTTAAAAAACATTTATATGCCGCCTGCCTACTTTCTAGATGGCTTACAGAAAATAAATAAATGATATGGACACAAATATTTGCACACAGTTATGTGCTTCAGAGCAGGTAAACATATGTGTCCCTTTGGGAAAGGGAAATAGGACTTGATATACTGCCTTTCTGTGGTTTTTGCAACTACATTCAAAGCGGTTTACATAGTATATTCAGGTACTTATGGAGGGCAATGGAGGGTTAAGTGACTTGCCCAGAGTCACAAGGAGCTGCAGTGGGAATTGAACCCAGTTCCCCAGGATCAAAGTCCACTGCACTAACCACTAGGCTACTCCTCCACTCATTCCACCAATAAGAGCCAACCTCATCAGTGATGTCACAATGGCTTGATTGCCCGATACTTGGCTCACTTCTGATATTGTGATGTCATAAGGGAAAGGGAAATGGGACTTGATATACTGCCTTTCTGAGGTTTTTGCAACTACATTCAAAGCGGTTTACATGTATTCAGGTACTTATTTGTACCAGGGGCAACGGAGAGCTAAGTGACTTGCCCAGAGTCACAAGGAGCTGCAGTGGGAATGGAACTCAGTTCCCCAGGATCAAAGTCCACTGCACTAACCACTAGGCTACTCCTCCTTTTTACATGTACCTCTGTTGTCTTTATATGGATCTATACGGATTTGTGCACTGGTTAATTGTAAAGATTATTGGAACATCATTACAAAATATAGTGAAACATGAGCAAAAGATGAGAAATATCAGTATATCAAAGAGTGGAAACAGCTACAAAGAAAATACAAATACAACGTCAGACACACCAAAAGAACATACTACAAAACTATAATAGAACCAAACTACAAGGACACGCACAAACTCTTTTCACTTGTAAACAAACTCATAGACACCACATGGGTCACCTCGAACAGCATAGACACCCCATCGGCAACCAACCTAGCAAACTATTTCAATGATAAAATCACAAAACTCCGACGCATGATACCAAGTAACACTATTGAGTACACAAGCATCCTTGAATGCTTAGACCCAAAACCTGGAGAATATCCAGCCAATCGATCATGGACCAATTTTGACTTGATCTCAGTAGATGAACTCACACACTGGCTCAGAAAATATGCCAAATCTCAATGCAAACTTGACATTTGCCCTACCAGCCTAATAAGAGCCGCACCCAAACAATTCAAAAAAAGACCTCACGAACCAAGTAAACCATAGACTCCTAAATGGTCTCTTCCCCACGGAAAATGGAAATATCCTACTCACTCCGCTGCCAAAAGATGCTAAGAAAAGTACACTGGACCTAACCAACAACCGACCAGTCACCTCCATCCCACTCACAACAAAATTGATGGAAGGCATAGTGACGAAACAACTCGCGGAATATCTAACCAAACACTCAATCCTACACGAGTCTCAATCAGGATTTCGATCAAATCATAGCACTGAAACTGTATTAGTGTCTGCAATGAACTCATTCAAAAAAACAATCGCAACCGGCAAGAACATACTCATACTACAATTCAATATGTCTAGTGCTTTCAACATGGTGGATCATGGAATATTACTACACCTACTAGAATACTTCGGAATCGGAGCCCCAGTTCTCAAATGGTTCGAAGGATTCCTCACCACCAGATCCTACCAAGTAACAACAAATACTGACAGATCACCACCTTGGATACCGGAATGTGGAGTTCCTCAAGGATCCCCCCTCTCACCAACCATTTTCAACCTAATGATGATACCATTAGCCAAACTCCTAGCTGATCAAAACCTCAACCCCTACATATATGCTGACGACGTTACGATATATATCCCGTTCAAAAGTGACTTAAACGAAATAACCAACGAGATTAACCAGAGCTTCCAAATCATGCACTCTTGGGCGGACTCATTCCATTTAAAACTTAACGCAGAAAAAACACAATGTCTAGTTCTCACTTCCCAATACAACACAAACAACTACCTCACCATAACCACACCCTACTGCACACTTCCTATCTCAGAAAATCTAAACCATCTAAACCCTCTTTACCTTCAGCTTATTATCGACTGTATGTAAAATCATGTAACGACTATATCATAACAACACTCTGTAAGCCACATTGAGCCTGCAAAAAGGTGGGAAAAGGTGGGGTACAAATGCAATAAATAATATATAGGTGAAACACAAAAGCATTTCAGTGACAGTCTCACAGGAAGAGGGTGGGGTGGGTTAAGTGAGAAGCAGGGAATGCTGGGTGGGGGAGAGATGGGTGATAAGAGGCTGACAAAGCAGTAGAATTTCATAGGAAACTCAGATCTTTGTTAAGCTCTGTCTGGTGGGTGTCCAAATATTTTTTACTTCAAAGGTCTTATGTTCCTGGATTATATATTTATTTATTTTATTTATTTTATTGCATTTGTATCCCACATTTTCCCACCTATTTGCGGGCTCAGTGTGGCTTACAATACATTGTAAATGATGGGAGTACAATTTGTTACAATTCGGTTATGGATTACATCGTGATGAGTTATGCGAAGACAGAGACAAAGTATCATTAAGGGAACAGAACAATGGAAAAGAGCAATGGAACATTGGAAAGAAACAACGGGAAACTGATAGAGCAACAAGACAATAACAAGAGAACATTCGGTGTAACATTTTTCTGTGAGTAAAGGTGTGAATGTGGTGACATCACGGGGGATGAGAATTCAGAAGAGAGTGTATTGATGCATTGCTGAACAGTGAGTGTGGACTTCATGTGTTTTGATCCTTTCAATAGATCTTATCAAAAAGATGAGCCTTCAACAGTTTGCGGAAGCTGGTCAGTTTCCAAGATGGCGCTGTGAATAGACGCACCTGTGTTTGCTCCTGGAGGCTGCTGTGTTTGTGAGTTTCTCTCGGTGCCTCTGTAGCCTCGTTAACCATGGGGAAGCGGAGGGGGAAGGTAAAGTAATTTCCCTCGGTTCCTGTGACCTCCTCGACGATGAAACAAACAACCCTGCAATTTCCCAGGCAGTAACCGGGTCCTCAGGGAACTTCGACCCCCTCTGCAGCTCTCGGCCCTTCGGAGTCGATCGAGAGTGGAAACGGGGCTTCCTTGAGCCCTGTAATTGCACCTCCCCAGCCTGGAAGAGAGTTGCTGGCTGTTCAAACAGAGACAGACGCCGAAGTGGCTCAGCTGGTCCTGTCTGAGGGTGTGACTGCAGCAACGGAGTTAGATTCTCAACTTTGGGAAACATTACTACAACAGGCTTCAAAGGTATTGCCTCAAGCTATTGTTTCCAAGTTAGCTCGGGCTGATAGTCTATCTCAATCTCCTCCTGTGGCTAGCGGAGTGATTAGACCTGCAATTGTGACGCTGGAGTCACTATGGGACATGGTTTACAATATCCAAACTACTTTAAAGCAGAATTCTTCTGATATTGAAGTTCTTTCTGAGGCTGCCCTGCTTCAAGCACAAGTGACTGTACAGCAAACCCAGAAATTGGAACGTGTGGATATCAAAATTCAAGAAATGGGATCTATAGAAACAGCTCTGGTTAAAGACAATAATTTCCTACATAAACGACTTGAATACTTGGAAAACTAGACTAAAAGACTTAACCTTAGGTTTCTTAATTTTCCCAAATCGCCGTTAATTTCTCCCTTGGAGATGGTTAAAAAAATATTTAGTGGACATCCTATGAATGGACAAGGACTCACTCCCTCCCATTACATGGGCTTATTACATCGGAAGTACTGGAGTGGTGGTAGGAACCCCGCCCCCCCCCCCCCCCCCCGTAATAGGGGAGGGAATGAATCTTACCTCATTCCTAGAAAGCTCATTAGAAATAGTTACTCAGAGGTTAACTCTGCTTGCCACTTTCGCGTTGGAGCCTGATAGGAATGCCGTACTACGGCTTTCGTTGAGACATTTAGAAAATCTGTTTTTGGGCTCAAAGGTCCGTATCTTTCCAGATCTCTCACGGCCTACACAGATGAGACGAAGGGCCTTTTTGGAACTTCGCCCCAGGGTGGTGGCATTGGGAGCAAATTTTGTTTTGCGATTTCCTTGTTTTTGTAATGTGGTGCTTGAGGGTAAACGTTTTCAGTTTGTAGATCCAAAACAGTTGAAAGAGTTTATTGATGCAAGAGTTGATGTGAATATAGTAAACCTTCCCTAATTTAGCAGGCTGGGGTCTGAACCAGAGGAAGCATCTATTGATTATTAATTTTTGTATCTTTTTTTCTTTTTTAATTTCCTTAATCTTGGAATCAAATTTCTTTAACTTGTGTAAAGATATATACTTATCATTTTTGTTTCCTAATGTTAAATAATGCCGATTGCATATTCACTTTAAGTGGTGATATATTGGAAAAGTTAAATAAATAAATAAATAAAAACAAAAAGATGAGTCTTCAACAGTTTGCGGAAGTTGGTCAATTCGTAGATCATTTTCAGGTTGCGTGGTAAAGTGTTCCAGAACTGCGTGCTCATGTAAGAAAAGGTTGATGCGTGCAGCGCCTTGTATTTTATGCCTTTGCAGTTAGGGAAGTGGAGGTTGAGGAAAGTTCGGGATGATCTTTTAGCGTTTCTGGGTGGTAAGTCTATTAGATCAGACATGTAGGCTGGGGCTTCACCGTGAATAATTTTGTGGACTAATGTGCATACTTTAAAAGTAATGCGTTCCTTAAGTGGGAGCCAGTGTAGCTTCTCTCGTAAGGGTTTTGCACTTTCGTATTTTGGTTTTCCGAAGATGAGTCTGGCTGCTGTGTTCTGGGCTGTTTGAAGTTTCCTCAGTATTTGCTCTTTGCAACCTGCGTATAGTGAGTTGCAGTAATCCAGATGGCTGAGGACGAGGGATTGCACTAGGCTGCGAAAGATGGATCTTGCTATTCTCACCATTAAGTCATCGATGAAGTGCTCTTTAAGCAAAATGTAATATTAGACAAAGGGAACCGTAGTAAACACATAACACCTGGGTCCTTTTACTAAGCTGTGGTAAAAATTACTGTAGCCGTAAAAATGGGTTTTTTTCTATTTTTTGCACACGACCCAGTTTATATGCCATAAGGGCTCCTGCTTCATCCATGCGCCAACCAGTTAGCATGTAGTACCACGGGAATGTCCATTTTTGCCCTGACTCCCCCCCCCCCCCCAAAAAGACATTTTTTTTACCTTGCACAGATTTCAGAGTTACCGCAAAACGCTTAAGCGTGTCATACAGTCCTCCAGGTTTTGCCGCATTAGGGCACACCTTAGTGTCTAAAACAACATAGTCAAAGGACCTCACAGTTTTTAAATTATTACTTAATTTATTTAGGAGGCATTTTACAAAGCCATGCTATCGTTTTTAGCTCGTGGTAAAAATCAGCTGGTGGTAAACGCTAAGATGCCCATAGGACTATAATGAGCATCTCAGCGTTTACCACCAGCGAGCTAAAACCACTAGCACCCCCTTAAGAAATGAAGTTACTCAACATCTACCCATGTGAAAACTTAACTGCTCTCTCACAAAGGCGTGGCAAGCCTACCACGGGTTTGCCGTGTGCCAAATCGACTCTATCGCCGAGCTCCCTTGGGAGCCCAGTGGTAGTTCCCGCCCCACCTCATGCAATTTCCTACGTGACGGAATTTTAAAACATTTTGTGTGGTGCTAATCGGGCAGCGCAGGAGCCCTTACCATCTCTTAAACAGGAGGTGGTAAGGGCTCTCCCAGGAAATGGCAGCACTGCAAATGTTTAACTTACCACACTGCCATTTCCTTCTGAAGAAAAAAGCCTTTTACCGGTCGGCAATAAAAGGGGGCCTGATGACACTGCAGGACCCCTGTTACCACTGCGAACTAAGAGGCTCTTAGTTACTCAATCAACCAATTGAACAAATTGAATTGAGTTTAACTTCAGTTGATCAAATACAGCCAGGCTTGATTGAGACTAAATCTTATTCTGTATTGAACTTTATGCCACAGTCAAAGGAAATTGCAGACGTTGTTGAAATACTTCAGTCTGGGTCTCCACTGAACTCCCAACAGTGCAGCAACAATTAATTTGGGAAATCGCAAAAACATCCCCTGTAGAGGCAGATTGAGTTTTGTTTTCAGCACTGAAACTGGCCTGAAATCCATATGCATGGGATCATCTATTCTGATTGCAAACTGTTAATATAAATAAAATTATGAAGCAGATTTTACCATCACTTAGCACATCGGTGGTAGGGGGCACATTATCCAGGAAGCTACCCTAGAGGGGAAAACAGAGGAAATACTTCTGAGACAGTAACACAGTTAAAGATCTGGCAATAGATATAAGAAGTAAGTTCTGGAACAAAAGTTTGGACTTACAATAATCAAACAAAGTAATTCCTTAATGTTCTCCTAAAGGAAGGAATGAGAGCAATGGTATTAGAGAAGAGCTTCTCATGGGAAGGTCACAGATTAGTCAAGTCATTTTATCGAGACCACAGCACTCCATGATACCAGGAGACTTCAGGTCATTCTCGGGTTTGGTTTTACCTTCTAACCTCTCCGTTTTCAGCCTCCAGACATGATGGGCTTCCTTTCATAAAAGGTCACCCTATGTGAGCCTCTTTTCTTAGGGTGACTTGTAAACTAGACTCCAAGGTCCAGCTCCAATAGCTGTTTGTTCTTTGGAGTGAAGCTCTTTGCACTTGCCTTTTTTTAAGATACGTATACATTCACGGATATATTGCAACTCCACCTCCCTGCGCCCAAACGATGCCCCTGGGACACCTATGCCCAGATCACGACATAGATCTGGAGTAGGTGCTGATGCCTCCTTTTAGGCAAGCCAATGCTGGTTAACGTTGGTATTCTGTTATGGAATTGGGGTGCCCATATGCCATTACAGAATGGCTGTTTAAATGGAGGCGTCTTCTTATAGAAATTCCTCCTTTAGAATCTATACACAAGTCGGCATTTTGTATTCTAACCCTTCCCTCCAGAAGTCCATTCTGCAATATCTTCACTTGGAAATTTACTACCCAAGATTCAATGCGGGATTAAAGGCCTATGTTTTTCAGTGACATTTTAACTTGATCAGTTAAATGTGGCAAGTGGGAGGCTGATTCAAGGGTTAGTCTGCATTCATTTTCTTTTGCTTTTTTCTCTATAGCCACTGCCTAGTTTTATTATTGTAAACTGCTCTGTTGTAACCATAAAGGGTGGTATATTAAAAGACGTCATACACAAACACAAACATTTTATATATTGAAAATAATAATAATAATAATATGCTTGTTTTAAACTGGATGATAGTTTATGAAGCCTCTAAATTAGTCTTACCATAAGAGCCTCTAAGAATCTTTTCCTGAATTAAAAAAAAAAGGAAAGAAAAAATTAAATCTCCTGCAAGCCCAGTGGCTTAGGGCCAGTGTTGTGCAAAGTGCAAACCTATGTGACATTTTAATAGGCAACAGAAAACACTTTTGATTGGGAGAGAGCAAACTAATCAATCTACTACTACTACTTAACATTTCTAGAGCGCTACTAGGGTTACGCAGCGCTTTACAATTTAACAATCACCCAAGTTCTAGAGATAGGTTACAGCAAACACATTCCATAGGTCTTAAGCTTAAGCCCACCCACTCTGCCCCACAACCCACCCACCCCAAGACTGACACTTCCTATATAGCTTTCCCAAATATACTACGTATCATAAATTAACCCCACCCTAATTACAACCCCATCATAGTACACCTCTTCATACCCATTTCAACAAATCAGGATGACTTTTATTCTCTGTAATAATTGTGGTGCTTTAGTTTCAAGGCCAATCATCTGGAGACTTAAAGTTTGTCCTATCTGTCTTCAGCTCGCTAGTTTAAAACAGGAGCTCAGCAAAGTAAAGCAAGAATTGAATGCACTTAAAGCAACTTCTAGGACTGCACAAAATCATACTGCACAGAATCATACCAAATTCTCACCACTGCCTCAAAGAATAATACCACCTAAGACTACATGGTTCACAGTAGGCTCATGCAGGCTTCGTTATGTGACACAGAAGCATCCACCCTCACAAGTGTTGCCCCTACAGAATTCTTTTGCTCCACTACAGCACTGTGATGTTCCTGAAAATAAAACTGAGGCGGAAGAAAAAGAAAAAGCAAGGAAGTGGAACAAAAAGATATGACGGTACCCAAAGAGAAAAGACATCCCCAAATCACTAAAACCGAAACACATACTAGGAAATGTAGATGGAAAGCGATGACCACAAATGCTCGCAGTCTAAGCAATAAATTCATGACCTTCAAGCCCTGATGTTGAAGGAAGACTTGGACATAGTTGCAATCACAGAGACATGGCTCAATGGTTCCCATGAATGGGATGCAAACATACCAGGCTATAATCTTTTTAGGAAGGATAGAGAGGGGCGTAAAGGTGGAGGAGTAGCTCTGTATGTGAGAAATGATATCACAGCGACTGAAATGACAGGAACTGGGGAAAGGAAGAAGCAATATGGATCACCTTAAAAAGAGAGGATAGACCCTCTGTCCACGTGGGTGTTGTCTACAGACCCCCGACACAATTGGAGGAACTAGATAAAGATCTGATTGCTGATATTCAAAAGTTGGGGAAGAAAAGAGAGGTGCTGTTGTTGGGAGATTTCAATCTGCCAGATGTAGATTGGAAGGTTCCATCTGCGGAATCGGAAAGAAGCAGAGAGATCGTGGATGCTTTTCAAAGTGCTTTGCTCAGACAAATGGTGACGGAACCCACAAGGGAGGGAGCGACGCTAGATCTGGTACTCACAAATGGGGATAGTGTGTCAAATGTCTGAGTGGGTGCCCACCTGGGCAGCAGTGACCATCAAATGGTTTGGTTTGATATGACGGCTGAAGAGGAGGGTGGCCACTCAAAACTGAAAGTCCTGGATTTCAAGCGTGCTGACTTTAGTAAAATGGGGGAATACCTGAGGAAGGAGCTGATGGGCTGGGAGGACGTACGAGAAGTGGAAGGGCAGTGGTCCAGGCAGAAAGAAACTATAAATAGGGCCACAAACCTCTATGTAAGGAGAGTAAATAAAAGCAAGAGAAAAAGGAAACCGATATGGTTCTCCAAGCAAGTGGTTGAGAAAATAAAGGCTAAAGAGTTGGCGTTCCAGAAATACAGAAAAACTCAAAAAGAGGAACACGGAGAGGAATACCGGATGAAACTGAAGGAAGCCAAGAGAGAGATTCGTCTGGCGAAAGCGCAAACGGAAGAACAAATGGCTAGAAAAGTAAGGAGGGGTGACAAAAATTTCTTCAGGTATATTAGTGAAAGGAAAATGACTAAAAAGGGAATTGTGAGACTGAAAGATGCTGCGAACCGCTATGTGGATAATGATGAAGAAAAGGCAAATTTGCTAAATAGATACTTTTGTTCTGTTTTCACAGAAGAAAATCCTGGAGAAGGACCAAGAAAGTCAAATACGTTAGCGTTTAACTTTAAAAAAGGAGACTATGATAAAATGAGAAGAACGGTAAAAAAAAAACTTAGGGGGGCAACTGAGAGAGTAAAAACTGTACAACAGGCATGGACGCTGTTCAAAAATACCATCCTGGAGGCCCAGGCCATACATATTCCGCGAATTAGAAAAGAAAGACGGAAGTCCAAAAGACACCCGGCCTGGTTGAAAAGTGAGGTGAAGGAAGCTATTAGGGTGTATAATTATGGTACAGCCAGAGACCCCCCCACTGGAATGGTGGTGGGCCCAGTCACAGAGCTCAGGCCAGTACAGACCTTGGCTGAGTCAGAAATCTGATGGCTGACACAACTGGGAGTTTACTGGAAAAGTATGGCCTAGTTGGTAGCCCACATTGAGGCCTAAATAAGCTAAATTAGGAAAAGTTAATAGATATGGAAACAAAATGGAGGATTTCAACACAAAATGGAAGCCCGTATCTGTTACAAAGTGGAATTTTCTCTAATGTAAGTTAGAAAAACAAGTTGAGAAATAAGTGAGTCATAGAAGGTGCAAAGAAAATAGAGAACTAGCTGTTCCAGAGAGGAGGGAGACTTCCTGTGAGCAGGATTGTGGTCAGCTGGTCAGCTGGTGTGAGAAAGGAAAGGCGTAGCAAGATAGAAGCTACTCATTAGCATGAGCCAATCAGTGACAACCATGACATTAGCATAGATCCAATCAGGTATATCTACTGTCATATTATCCATATCCTGAAGGCACTTATAAAAATCAGGGTATTTCCTGGTTTGAGTTAGAGAGACAAGGGTTGGCACTCTCTCTCCAAGGGAAACCAATGTGTCCAACAAAATTGACAAATTTCCTAGTTGCTTTCCCTTGTAAAACCTCCAATTGGTAAAAGAAATTATAAAACATTAGCAAATAATTAACACCTGTTTGTAGCTTATTATATTCCTATAATTAATTGATTGTACATGCCTGTTGTCAATCACTGATTTGACTTATACCTTAGCAAATAAACTCCTCATTCCAAATGATGATTTGTGGGCTTCACTTAATGATCAAAGGCTGTAAGTATAAATGCATTGTATAACTTGTAATCTAAATCCAGTTTGTCATAAGGCTGGTATCTTTTCCTTAGATCTAACATCTCCCTTAGAGGCAATAACTCCTTGATTACCCCAGTACTAGTGTTATTTAGAGATGGAGTCAGATTAAGGTCACTCTAGCCTTCTTGGGGGGGGCTCGGGACCCCCCAATTCTCAACATTGGTGACCCTCCGTTCGATTTGAACACGCCACCAGAATTTTTGTCAAAGTGGGGTTACTTATAGTTCTTGACTAAAATTCTGTTGTTTTATCTTCCAATTGATTGCTGTCCCTCATAAAGATCCAGAATTTCCTCCCCGGTGTTTCATACCCCTTATTACAGCATTCTGCTTTCTCTCTCTAAGCTTTCACTCCTTCCTGTGGTTAAGCCACTGCCAATTTCCCTTCCGTTATACTTTCCTATCGCAGTCAGTGAATTCTGTCCGTCCTTTCGTATACTCAGTTCTTTTCTCCCTGTTCTCCTGTCCCTCTTCCTCTTATGTTCATTCTCGTTATGTTCTTCTCCATCCCTGGCCGTTTTGATTGTGGTCCTACTCTGGTCTGTGATACTCAAGGTAGTTCTCTATAATCTTCTATCTCTCCCTTCCAATCATTCTGGTTTGTGTGGTATCTGTCTTATGCTTCAACACTGACAGGCTTGCCCCCACCTCTGTTCCTGCTCCCTCAGATGCTCACTCTCGCCTATTCTGTTTCTGGCCACTGTTGATTTCTCCCCATCCCTGTTAGAAACTGTCCTGATGTGTTGTTGTGCACGATTTATTGTTTAAATCTTCTTTCTAGTTGTGCGTTGGCTTCACATTTAAAACTGCGTAGTAAGTCTTGCTTCCTTATCTTTCTGTTACTGCCAGACTTTATGGGCACTCTTTCTCCGCCCCCCCTTCCTTCCTGTCATACAGCTTTCATAGCATAATTTTTGGCTGAATTTATAAACTGCTGTTTTATTTTTGCTTTCTAAAACTGTTTCTGAGACTTTCAGAATTAAGATGCTTTATTTGGCAATCTAATCTGTTGCCCGGTTTCGTTAAAACTCAGAGACAGGGTTTTTTTTTTGTTTGTTTTATGCTGCAAGAGACAGTTTGGTAGATCTTATCGTGTTCCACAATGTGGTTATGAAGTTTCAAAGGTTTGATTAATACAGGAGTTCACGATACTAAATCTTATCTCTATTTCTCCTGCGTAGTCCCTTTCCTTTTTTTACTGCGACATTTTTTTCACTTCCCCTTTTCTCGCTTGGGCGTAAACTTTTTTCCTGTTGTACTCCTGTACAGACTGTTTCTAAGATGCTCATTATTGCTTGGCAACAGTTTCCGGTGCTTATTTCCTGTTTCACTGAATCTATTGCCAGTCTGTCAGCCTGATTTCAATTTCTCCCTTACATTCTATTTTTCAAGTGGGTAGAGCCCCTGCTATTGCTGCACGTATTTTATGGTTTCTGCATTTATCCCTTAGCTGGTGATTGTTTTAGCAGTTTTTTCAGCAGGTGCCTAGCCGTCCTTCTCTTACTTACTCTCCTCCAGCACTGCCCCTCCCTTTCTTGATGGTTGCTCTGTCTCAGTCTCTAGTGGTTTTGCACTTTTTTTCCCCCTTGCTATCCTTTATATTAGCTTAAATAAGACTTGCTCACCATGCTGTTACAGGGCTTTCAAAATTTATTTTGTGTATATTTCATGGACTGCTTATTGATTGATATGTTAAATCCATTTCTCTGAGCTATCTGCCAGCGTTAAGTTTAGCTCAGCCTTATACAACTGCTTACTTATTGGTTCGCTACGGTTGTCTGTCAATATTTTTAATCCCACCCACTTCCCTTTTTAGGCATGATACTTTTCTTTCAGACTTTCGTGCTTGAATTGCAGTGCTCATTTTTGTATTTTGATTTGTGGCTGAAACTACACAACTTTTTACTTGTTTATTTCTAATTAAATTGTCTTCTTCACTCCTGACATAACTGAACGAATGAATTTGTACTGTTTGCTTTTGCATTATAGGCTTCTTCACTGTCAGCTGTTCCGTTCTAATGCTTTTGAGTTTCCTTCTCCTGGTTTGTTGAGTGGAAAATATATTGTCTAGTGAATGATGAACATGGAATTTTTCACATTTTTTGTCCTGACTAAGGTGTTCCAACTAAAGGCTCTTTTTATGACTGTGCCTTACCCGAAGAGCTTACATGTTTTTTTATTTATTTATTTTTATTTATTTCTTTTTACTCACTATCTCTGGAATAGGTTTCAGGGATTCTTTCTAGGAACATGCCATGTTTTTTTTTTAATTTATTGTTTTTCCTTTTCCTTTTTTCTCCCTCTGCAAGTCCCTCCTACTTCCCTATTTTACGTATGTCACTTTAGTTTCTGACTTTACTGCATTTTTAGGCAGCATAACAGTGTGAATGATTTTACTTTGTATCGTATTGTCCTGGTTTTGCAGGCTTCCTCACTGTCGGCTGTTTTATTTTAATGTCTTTTGAGTTCCCTTCTTATTAATTATTTAGTAGAAAATCTATGGTCTACTGACTCTTTCATGGTTCCTTCCCCAAAGAGCTTACCTGTGTTCAGTCATAAATCTTTCTTTCAAATTTCTTTTAACCCGATTTATTTTATTTTCACTATCTTTGCAGTTTGTTTCAGGGGCTCCTCCCTTTTATTCTACTCTTTATTTCTACCTTTCTTAAATACCAGTGTCACGTTATAATCATTGGGCTTGATACCGATGTCCGGGACTTACACCCATTTGAGGGCCGCAAACCCTTCAATGGATGACGGTATCTCAATTAGTAGAAGCAGACTTCCATTCCATTTTCGGAGTGGCCTGCGGATTCGGCATTATTGCCCGTATATGAGTTACCTAGTCCAGATGACCGTGGGAGTAATATAGAGACGTCTGACGCTTTTCATTGCGAGTTTGGACAAGTTAACGAGGGCTTCTGAATATTTTTTGAACTGTTAGTGGTAGACGAGCAAACTCCTAACTTTTTCAATGTTTTAGGAAGGTTAGTAGTAGAAGTGCAGACTCCTAACCAGGTTAGTGGTAGAAGAGATGACTCCTGACCATAAATTTTTGCTTGGTTTATAAGGTTCATTGTGGAGGTTAGTTGTAGAAGAGTAAAACTCCTAATCAGCGGAAACTCTGTGGACCGCTGCTCCTTAATTCATGATACCTTGTTCGCTGGTTTCTTGAGTTCTTTTGGGAGTGTTTGCGATATCCCTTTTTGGGGATTCTACCATGGGTTGGAACCCATGGCCAATAGTAGCAGGAATAACTCTTGGCAGGCAGTAGCAGCAGAGAACACTCCTGTCTTTAGAAGCACACTCTGGGGAGTAGTTTTCATTAATTAGGGGTAGAGTAGTATAAATATATAATAGCTGACACTACGTATTTATTTACTGTTATACTGTCTCTCTAATCATATTTCTGTTTACAGTTTTTGTCTTGCTTTCTCCTAATGTCACTTGCGGTCAAAGCGTTGAGCTTTCCGCCAATTAGTAATTTTTATTTTGGGTCCCTTTGTTGGAATACATTAATAGATGCGTGAGTATGAATGTGTTATGTCTCTGCATGTTCTACTATCCGGATAATCATCACATGTTTTTGTAAACTGTTAGCACATTATCATTTCTAGGTCTCCTTGCTATCTCTGAAGCTGCCTTTTGAACCACTAACTTTGTACCAGGTTCTAGGTCTGGTCAATATATATATTATTATTAATCTAGTTCATTTTTTCTATAGCATGTTACAGGTCTGAAGCTCATTTGTAGACCACTTGCTCACTAGGTCCCGTGGTTATACATATTGGGTGATGTTGTTCACTACCCATTATGTCATATCTTCCGCAACCAACACCAGATACTGGTGATCTGACATCTATTCAGATCTCTGGTAAGGACTTTCTGGAACAAACCTTTCTATTTTGCGGTTGACCTCCCTATACCACCGAGAGTTCGGAAGGGCATAGTGATCCCGCCAACTGTTCTCTTTCTCAATTGATTTTCTGCGCTGGAGATTACATTGCACGAATCGTGAGTACATTTTCATTTATTGTATGTGTTACTATTAAGCTTACCGTTATATACTTTCATAGCCTATTGGATTAGCTCTAATTTAAATGTTTTATTTTACCAAATTTAGGATTAAGATTTTGTCCTCAATACACAGGGACGCCTCTGTATGTGGGACAATAACTGTGTCTGTGTATGACTGTGGTTTTCCTTTTCTGTTTGTGTGCTGTGACTTGTGATTGGCTACTGGAATATTTATTTTTATATTTTTTTTTCCTTTTGAAACCCTATACAATTCCTTAACTGTGCACAATTCCAATGATTGCTTTTGAACTACATTAAAAAATATCTTGCTTCCTCTTCTGAGCTTTAAGTTTTCTACATATCAGGATTAGGTTACAGTTTTAATTTCACGTCTATATGTTCCTGTGTGTCCTGTGATAGATGGCATATATTAAACCAGTTAATTATTAAGGAAACATTTCTTTAGTTTTAAATTTGTGCTTTAAGGTTACTCTGCGAGATTACCTATCAACTGCAGTGGTAGTAAATCTCAAAGGAGTGTTTCTTTTCCAGGATTGTATATTATTCCATTTAAGCAATGTAAAAGGTTCTATATTATATGCCATCTAAAACACTGTTTCTTTGTGACGTTGGTTAAAATAACTAGTGCTGATGTTCACTTCCTGGTTCTCTATTGGGGATGTGTTCCGTAATAATGTATTAAGTGTTTTAATTTTTCTTTTCACGTCTTATCTACTACTCTCAAACTTCCTTCCCTGCCTCTTAAAGATTTATAGTTTTAAGATATATTATTGTATAGAGTTTCAGCATTTTTGGTTCTCAAACCCCAAATGGCACAGTTAAATTTCGTTTCCGGATTCCATAATACTACGGTGCCTGCCTTATTATGTATGCAATAGGGTTCGGAGATTAACCCTTGCATAACATAATTAACTAGTAAATCTGAACTAAAGAAATTCAGGTTGCTATTATTTCAGAGCTATGTTCAGATAAGACTAGCTACAATTGCCAATTTCCTCTTCATTGAGAACCGTACCTCTGGTAGCAGATAAAGTAATAACCTTCTCCTCTTTTCCTCTCCTGAAGTATTAATTCTATGATGACTTATTACACCAGCATTAAATATTAATATAAAAATTTCAACTTACAGTTTTTGTCTGATGTATAGCCCTATTTTCAGTCACCATAATATGCAATGCTTTCAGTGAGCAGTAAACTCAAATTAGACACAGGAAACACCGTTATTTCGTGATTTCCTTAGGACCGAATGACAGAGATTAACCCTTGTAGTTCTTATTTTCTCTTAAGTTCATTTTTACAAAAGCTTTGAACTCAGTATATGATACAGGAATTCATTACGTGTTTCAGATTTTTAATAACTAGATGGGTTTTTCTATGATTCTGTATTATCCTTGCTACTCTTTGTTTAGAATTCAATTTACAATGTAGGCTTACAAGCTGTTCCATTTATCATATGAACATATCCTGCTGGTCTATTTGTGCATTTATTGCATTAATAAAAATTGTTATTATATCCTTGATTTTTGAATTTTACTAAAATGTTTAAAGAACTGCTTCTATTTGTTTCCTGCTTATAAAGCTGCTTATCCTCTGTATTTAAAATATACTCTAAATTGTAAATTGATTCCAGGGAATATATAAGCTTATTTTTAGCTATCCCTCTGAATGTGAATCTTGATATGCTGTCATAATTTAGGGCCCAAATTGTGAAAGCATAGAAAGGATCAGTTTAAAATTTAATATAATTTTCATTTTCCAAATTGGCTGTGAACTATTACAGAGGACTATAGGTTATTGTCCTTCTCATTTGACCTATTTAAACCTTGTAAAGGTCACGTGAGGAGGCCTCATAGAAATATATAGTTTTTACATCTTTCTTTTCTGATATTGGCTTTTCTCTATCTCTCTAAATATCATATTAAAGGCTGTTGTATTTTCCTAGAGCAGACTCTGACCACAGTGTTTCCTCAGACTCTGCTGACTTCCTGTGCCAGCACCATCAACTCTTCAGAGAAAACTTGTTTTCTACTTGTAATTTGTGATATTATATATTGAGTCTATACTCCACATACTGGTGCACCAAGGAACTAACAATACATTCTTTGATTTTTTCTTTCTAATGATCCTGTGCTAAGATTTAAATACTAGGCATTACTTGTATGTCATCTCTATTTAATCAGTACTGTAGGTTGACTAAAGACTGCAAAACCAATTCCTGATCTACCACCTCTATTCCAGTTTAGTACTTCTACTGCAACTGACCTCTGGCAAGAAAAAGGAGCACCAACTTCTCCAATGAGAATTTTCTTTTGTCCAAATGATGTCATTAATTTAGACCTTCTTGGTTATGCACTTAAATATTCTACTGTATTAAATATTTTTGCAGGCTCATCTTTTCCAAAACCTACATGACACTTTACATATGAGCTCTCTGTTACAACAGACAGCGACCGTGATTCCAGAAGATACTTCCAACCTGGACTAGTTATGAGTTTTAAATTTCTGCACATTAGTCTTCTGCTTTGATTATGACTATTTCCTAAGCTACCCTTCTTTCTGGATCATCTAACTCGTAAGTCCTGCTGGCCTCCTGCAGCTGAGGGCCCAACCCTTGGTGAATGTTAGTCATCGCAGGTGAAGATTCCATATCTATTGGCGATAGATTGCAACACATTGCCCTCCATACATCAATAACTTGAACATTTACCATCATCTCTAAATTTTAATTTTTACTCTTTTCTTTTGTTCCTTATACTTAACCATTGTTATTTGATCATGTCTTCGTAATAATTACCAATCTGTCTCGCACATTATGCAAGCCAGAAGTGGGGATATATTATGCAAATCCCAATTCCAAATCCCAATTGCACATCCCAATTCCAAATCCCAATTCCCAATTTTAAAATTTAATTTTAAGTTGAATTAACTTGAAGCTCTGATCCTTACCTATTTATGTAAATTGGTTTCCCTTTTGTTTTTGCACTTAATTAGCACTGTTTTCTCCATGTTTACATTGTCTTTCATGTCTCTTGACATCTATATATTATTTTTGCTTATTCAGTTTACGCTGATTATGCCCACCAACATATAGCAATGTATCATACAGGCATACAGTCATTTTGCTTATTCCTTTGCCAAACTCTGACTCTTGATGGACTAATTATGATTGTGCATGCCTAGAATAAAGGATCCCCCAAGATTGTGGCAATAATCTTTACACCTTGCAAAGTACTGGATCACAAGTTTTGGGTCTATGTGAAAGATATACGGGTTTACTCAGCCACAGGACCTGAGGTTACCAGCCTAACCATCTCAAGACCAGCCACTTCCTTCAGCAGGCCAGCCTGAAAACCCAGATCTCCGTCCAGATTCTTCAACGCTTCCACCGCCTCAACCATGATCGATGAAAGAGACTTTAGAACTGATACTTAATTTGAGAATTACTGTTGTTGTTTATGGACATTATAGATTCATATTTTGTTTTATTTTCAGTTTAGCAGTAATCCTGTCTAGATATTGAAAAGGTTTTATTTTTATTTTCCTATTATTTCCTTTATTGTTCTAATTGTTTTTCTAAGAGTTTCCCTGTTATTTCTGTTTATGTAATTTAAATTGAAGTTGATATTGCTCAGATACAAGGGTAACATCAAACCCTAATACTGGCTATGATATCATAATGTAGGTGTAAACCCTGTTAGTATCAACCAGTTATGCAATTGTCCACTTTTTAGTGCTCATGATTGGATGCTAATGATGAGTACTAGTAAGGTCCAGGAATTCCGATCTGTTTAAGGATTCTGAATACCGACAACCTAAAACAGCCTGCAATCTGAGTACTAACCATATATTTGTTGAGCCACCATAACAATGCTTAATCAAAACCACTATTCCTTCCGAGGACCACTGAGATACATACATTAGATTATCTCCCCATGCACTATGCAACAGATATAATAGAAGCCATAGAAAGACCTGAAAATGTTTATTAGTATGATCCACCTGAAATTGCTATTACCCACATACCTTCTAGCAATTTCTAAGACCAAAACTCCCCCTCTCGTTTGATAGCTTGCTACCTTCTGGAATGGATGATTACAAGCTTGACGAGCTTTGTGTCACCCCTCCCCAGAGGGGGTGACAAGTGGGGAATGTATAATTATGGTACAGCCAGAGACCCCCCCACTGGAATGGTGGTGGGCCCAGTCACAGAGCTCAGGCCAGTACAGACCTTGGCTGAGTCAGAAATCTGATGGCTGACACAACTGGGAGTTTACTGGAAAAGTATGGCCTAGTTGGTAGCCCACATTGAGGCCTAAATAAGCTAAATTAGGAAAAGTTAATAGATATGGAAACAAAATGGAGGATTTCAACACAAAATGGAAGCCCGTATCTGTTACAAAGTGGAATTTTCTCTAATGTAAGTTAGAAAAACAAGTTGAGAAATAAGTGAGTCATAGCAGGTGCAAAGAAAATAGAGAACTAGCTGTTCCAGAGAGGAGGGAGACTTCCTGTGAGCAGGATTGTGGTCAGCTGGTCAGCTGGTGTGAGAAAGGAAAGGCGTAGCAAGATAGAAGCTACTCATTAGCATGAGCCAATCAGTGACAACCATGACATTAGCATAGATCCAATCAGGTATATCTACTGTCATATTATCCATATCCTGAAGGCACTTATAAAAATCAGGGTATTTCCTGGTTTGAGTTAGAGAGACAAGGGTTGGCACTCTCTCTCCAAGGGAAACCAATGTGTCCAACAAAATTGACAAATTTCCTAGTTGCTTTCCCTTGTAAAACCTCCAATTGGTAAAAGAAATTATAAAACATTAGCAAATAATTAACACCTGTTTGTAGCTTATTATATTCCTATAATTAATTGATTGTACATGCCTGTTGTCAATCACTGATTTGACTTATACCTTAGCAAATAAACTCCTCATTCCAAATGATGATTTGTGGGCTTCACTTAATGATCAAAGGCTGTAAGTATAAATGCATTGTATAACTTGTAATCTAAATCCAGTTTGTCATAAGGCTGGTATCTTTTCCTTAGATCTAACATCTCCCTTAGAGGCAATAACTCCTTGATTACCCCAGTACTAGTGTTATTTAGAGATGGAGTCAGATTAAGGTCACTCTAGCCTTCTTGGGGGGGGCTCGGGACCCCCCAATTCTCAACAAGGGCTAAAAGAAACGCCTTCAGAAAATGGAAGAAGGAACCGTCTGAAAATAACAAGAAGCAACATAAGGAGTGTCAAAGCAAATGCAAGGCGCAGATAAAGAAGGCCAAGAGGGATTACGAAAAAAAGATAGCATTAGAGGCAAAAAAACATAGTAAAAATTTTTTCGGTATATTAAAAGCAGGAAGCCGGCAAAAGAATCGGTTGGGCCACTGGATGACCGAGGGGCGATCAAGGAAGACAAAGACGTAGCGGAGAGACTGAATGAATTCTTTGCTTCGGTCTTCACCGAGGAAGATTTGGGTGGGATACTGGTGTCGGAAATGGTATTTCAAGCGGACGAGTCGGAGAAACTTACTGACTTCACGGTAAACCTGGAGGACGTAATGTGGCAGTTCGGCAAACTGAAGAGTAGCAAATCTCCTGGACCGGATGGCATTCATCCTAGAGTACTGATAGAACTGAAAAACGAGCTTGCGGAGCTACTGCTAGTGATATGCAACTTATCCTTAAAATCGAGCGTGGTACCGTAAGATTGGAGGGTGGCCAATGTAACGCCCATTTTTAAAAAAGGCTCCAGGGGAGATCCGGGAAATTATAGAGCGGTGAGTCTGACGTCGGTGCTGGGGAAAATGGTAGAGGCTATTATCAAAAACAAAATTACAGAGCACATCCGAGGACATGGATTACTGAGACCAAGTCAGCATGGCTTTTGTGTGGGGAAATCTTGCCTGACCAATTTACTTCAATTCTTTGAAGGAGTGAACAAACATGTGGACAAAGGGGAGTCGGTTGATATTGTGTATCTAGATTTTCAAAAGGCGTTTGACAAGGTACCTCATGAAAGGCTACAGAGGAAATTGGAGGGTCATGGGATAGGAGGAAATGTCCTATTGTGGATTAAAAACTGGTTGAAGGATAGGAAACAGAGAGTGGGGTTAAATGGGCAGTATTCACAATGGAGAAGGGTAGTTAGTGGGGTTCCTCAGGGGTCTGTGCTAGGACCGCTGCTTTTTAATATATTTATAAATGATTTAGAGATGGGAGTAACTAGCGAGGTAATTAAATTTGCTGATGACACAAAGTTATTCAAAGTCGTTAAATCGCGACAGGATTGTGAAAAATTACAAGAGGACCTTACGAGACTGGGAGACTGGGCGGCTAAATGGCAGATGATGTTTAATGTGAGCAAGTGCAAGGTGATGCATGTGGGAAAAAAGAACCCAAATTATAGCTACGTCATGCAAGGTTCCACGTTAGGAGTTACGGACCAAGAAAGGGATCTGGGTGTCGTCGTCGATAACACACTGAAACCTTCTGCTCAGTGTGCTGCTGCGGCTAAGAAAGCGAATAGAATGTTGGGTATTATCAGGAAAGGTATGGAAAACAGGTGTGAGGATGTTATAATGCCGTTGTATCGCTCCATGGTGCGACCGCACCTTGAGTATTGTGTTCAATTCTGGTCGCCGCATCTCAAGAAAGATATAGTAGAATTGGAAAAGGTGCAGCGAAGGGCGACTAAAATGATAGCGGGGATGGGACGACTTCCCTATGAAGAAAGACTAAGGAGGCTAGGGTTATACAGCTTGGAGAAGAGACGGCTGAGGGGAGACATGATAGAGGTATATAAAATAATGAGTGAAGTGGAACAGGTGGATGTGAAGCGTCTGTTCACACTTTCCAAAAATACTAGGACTAGGGGGCATGCTATGAAACTACAGTGTAGTAAATTTAAAACAAATCGGAGAAAATGTTTCTTCACCCAACGTGTAATTAAACTCTGGAATTCGTTGCCGGAGAAAGTGGTGAAGGCGGTTAGCTTAGCAGAGTTTAAAAAAGGGGTTGGATGGTTTCCTAAAGGACAAGTCCATAAACCGCTACTAAACGGACTTGTAAAACTCCAAAATTCCAGGAATAACATGTATAGAATGTTTGTACGTTTGGGAAGCATGCCAGGTGCCCTTGGCCTGGATTGGCCGCTGTCGTGGACAGGATGCTGGGCTCGATGGACCCTTGGTCTTTTCCCAGTATGACATTACTTATGTACTTATGTACTTATGTAAGATGGACTGACAAAAGTACATCTGAGAGTGGAGTGGATTTAGCACCGTTCACGGAAGAGAGTGTGTATGAACAACTAGGAAACCTAAAGGTGGACAAAGCCATGGGACCGGACGTGAGGGAGCTCAGAGAGGTTCTGGCGGGTCCTCTTAAAAATTTGTTTAATAAATCCTTAGAGACGGGAGAGGTTCCGTGCGATTGGAGAACGGCAGAGGTGGTCCCTCTTCACAAAAGTAGTGATAGGGAAAAAGCTGGAAACTACAGGCCGGTAAGCCTCACTTCGGCTATTGGAAAAGTAATGGAAGCGATGCTGAAGGAAAGGATAGTGAATTTCCTGGAAGCCAATAACTTGCAAGATCCGAAACAACATGGTTTTACCAAAGGGAAATCGTGTCAAACGAATCTCATTGAATTCTTTGACTGGGTGACTGGAGAATTGAATCAAGGACGTGCTATGGACGTAATCTACTTAGATTTCAGCAAAGCTTTTGACACGGTTCCCCACAGGAGGCTCTTGAATAAACTGGACAGGCTGAAGATAGGACCTGAAGTGGTGAACTGGATTAGGAACTGGTTGACGGACCGAAACCAGAGGGTGGTGGTTAATGGAATTCACTCGGAGGAGGGGAAGGTGAGTAGTGGAGTGCCTCAGGGATCGGTGCTGGGGCCGATTCTGTTCAATATATTTGTGAGTGACATTGCCGAAGGGTTAGAAGGTAAAGTTTACCTATTTGCAGATGATACTAAGATTTGCAACAGAGTGGACACCCCGGAGGGAGTGGAAAACATGAAAAAGGATCTGAAAAAGCTAGAAGAATGGTCTAAGGTTTGGCAATTAAAATTCAATGCGACGAAATGCAAAGTGATGCACTTAGGGAGTAGAAATCCAAGAGAGGCGTATGTGTTAGGCGGTGAGAGTCTGCTAGGTATGGATGGGGAGAGGGATCTTGGGGTGATAGTATCTGAGGATCTGAAGGCGATGAAACAGTGTGACAAGGCGGTGGCTGTACCTAGAAGGTTACTAGGCTGTATAGAGAGAGGTGTGACCAGCAGAAGAAAAGAGGTGTTGATGCCCCTGTATAAGTCGTTGGTGAGGCCCCACCTGGAGTATTGTGTTCAGTTTTGGAGGCCGTATCTTGCTAAGGATGTAAAAAGAATTGAAGCGGTGCAAAGAAAAGCTACGAGGATGGTATGGGATTTGCGTTACAAGACGTATGAGAAGAGACTTGCGGACCTGAACATGTATACCCTGGAGGAAAGGAGAAGCAAGGGTGATATGATACAGACGTTCAAATATTTGAAAGGTATTAATCCGCAAACAAACCTTTTCTGGAGATGGGAAGGCGATAGAATGAGAGGACATGATATGAGAGTGAAGGGGGGCAGACTCAAGAAAAATGTCAGGAAGTATTTTTTCACGGAGAGAGTGGTAGATACTTGGAATGCCCTCCCGCGGGAGGTGGTGGAGATGAAAACGGTAGCGGAATTCAAGCATGCGTGGGATAAACATAAAGGAATCCTCTGCAGAAGGAATGGATCCTCAGAAGCTTAGCCGAGATTGGGAGGCGGGGCTGGTGTTTGGGTGGTGGGGCTAGTTCTGGGCAAGACTTCTACGGTCTATGTCCTGAAAATGGCAGATGCAAATCAAGGTAAGAAGTAGCACATATGAGTTTATCTTGTTGGGCGGACTGGATGGACCGAGCAGGTCTTTTTCTTCCATCATCTACTATGTTACTTTCACCCAAGTTTCCCAGTTGCTAATATTGTGTGGGCAAAAAGTTGATTGACCCATCCCAATCCACTGCCCACGGGTCCCCAGCTTGACCTCCCCACTTCCATATTGGGTCATCTGGGACTCTAGCAGTCTGTCTCTGCTTCTGCCTGCCCACCTCAGCCTAAAAGTTAAAGTTGTCCTCAGAATACAACAGCTATCTGGGTAAACCCTGTGGTTCAAAATTGTCCCTTTCTAACCTCTCCCCCCGGCTCCACCGTGAAACCATGCAGGTACTTTAGTTTCCCATTTAAAACCTCCTTTATGAAGAAATTTGAAATCACAAATACAGAACAGGAATAGTAAACCCAGTGGTGTGCTGGTAAATTTTTAACAACAGGCTCTCTCCCCAGTCCACCACTGCGCCCCCCCACCCAAAATTGCAGAGCTGGCTATAGCCGGGGAGAGAGCCTGGGGGTGGGGGGCAATGCATTACTGTCTCCAGGAAAAAAAACACATTGATCCCAGGTTCCAATTTAATTCATGTTTAATGTGGGATAAAATGCCATAAATAAGTAAATAAATATAAACTTTTAATGTTGAGCATCTGATTCTCAAAGTGGACATATTCCAAACACTATAATGAAAATAAAATGATTTTTTTTCTACCTTTGTTGTCTGGTGACTGTTTTTCTGATCATGCTGGCCCAGTATCCGATTCTGCTGCTATCTGTCCTCTTAACTCCGTTTCCAGGGCTTCCTTTCCATTTATTTCTTTCCTCCTTTCTTCTTCATTTCTTGTCCTCAGCTTCTGCCTATTTTCTTCATCCATGTGCAGTTTTTCTTCTCTCTTCCTTTTCCCTCATCTCATCTCCTTCCTCACTCTTCTCTCCCCTCCATCCATGTCCAGCATTTCTTCTCTCTCCCCTCCTCTCCTCTGCCCTGCATGCACCCATACCCAGCGACCCTCCTCTGCCCTGCCCTGCACCCAGATGTCCAGCAGTGACCCTTCTCTCCCCTGCATGCACCCATGTCCAGCAGTGTACCCTCCTCTCCCCTGCCCTGCATGCACCCATGTCCAGCAGTGACCCTCCTCTCCCCTGCCCTGCATGCACCCATACCCAGCGACCCTCCTCTGCCCTGCCCTGCACCAGATGTCCAGCAGTGACCCTTCTCTCCCCTGCATGCACCCATGTCCAGCAGTGTACCCTCCTCTCCCCTGCCCTGCATGCACCCATGTCCAGCAGTGACCCTCCTGTCCCCTGCCCTGCATGCACCCAGATGTCCAGCAGTGACCCTTCTCTCCCCTGCATGCACCCATGTCCAGCAGTGACCCTCCTCTCCCCTGCCCTGCACCCAGATGTCCAGCAGTGACCCTTCTCTCCCCTGCATGCACCCATGTCCAGCAGTGACCCTCCTCTCCACTGCCCTGTATGCACCCATACCCAGCGACCCTCCTCTGCCCTGCCCTGCCCTGCACCCAGATGTCCAGCAGTGACCCTTCTCTCCCCTGCATGCACCCATGTCCAGCAGTGACCCTCCTCTCCCCTGCCCTGCATGCACCCGTACCCAGAGACCCTCCTCTCCCCTGCCCTGCATGCACCCAGATGTCCAGCAGTGACCCTTCTCTCCCCTGCATGCACCCATGTCCAGCAGTGTACCCTCCTCTCCCCTGCCCTGCATGCACCCATGTCCAGCAGTGACCCTCCTCTACCCTGCCCTGCATGCACCCATGTCCAGCAGTGACCCTCCTCTGTCCTGCCCTGCACCCAGATGTCCAGCAGTGACCCTTCTCTCCCCTGCATGCACCCATGTCCAGCAGTGACCCTCCTCTCCCCTGCCCTGCATGCACCCATGTCCAGCAGTGACCCTCCTCTCCCCTGCCCTGCATGCACCCGTACCCAGAGACCCTCCTGTCCCCTGCCCTGCATGCACCCAGATGTCCAGCAGTGACCCTTCTCTCCCCTGCATGCACCCATGTCCAGCAGTGTACCCTCCTCTCCCCTGCCCTGCATGCACCCATGTCCAGCAGTGACCCTCCTCTCCCCTGCCCTGCATGCACCCATACCAAGCGACCCTCCTCTGCCCTGCCCTGCACCCAGATGTCCAGCAGTGACCCTTCTCTCCCCTGCATGCACCCATGTCCAGCAGTGTACCCTCCTCTCCCCTGCCCTGCATGCACCCATGTCCGGCAGTGTCCCTCCTTTCCCCTGCCCTGCATGCACCCATGTCCAGCAGTGACCCTCCTGTCCCCTGCCCTGCATGCACCCAGATGTCCAGCAGTGACCCTTCTCTCCCCTGCATGCACCCATGTCCAGCAGTGACCCTCCTCTCCCCTGCCCTGCATGCACCCATACCCAGCGACCCTCCTCTGCCCTGCCCTGCACCCAGATGTCCAGCAGTGACCCTTCTCTCCCCTGCATGCACCCATGTCCAGCAGTGACCCTCCTTTCCCCTGCCCTGCATGCACCCATGTCCAGCAGTGACCCTCCTCTACCCTGCCCTGCATGCACCCATGTCCAGCAGTGACCCTCCTCTCCACTGCCCTGTATGCACCCATACCCAGCGACCCTCCTCTGCCCTGCCCTGCACCCAGATGTCCAGCAGTGACCCTTCTCTCCCCTGCATGCACCCATGTCCAGCAGTGACCCTCCTCTCCCCTGCCCTGCATGCACCCGTACCCAGAGACCCTCTTCTCCCCTGCCCTGCATGCACCCAGATGTCCAGCAGTGACCCTTCTCTCCCCTGCATGCACCCATGTCCAGCAGTGTACCCTCCTCTCCCCTGCCCTGCATGCACCCATACCCAGCAGCAACTCTCTTTTCCCCACGCCACCCCCTCCCGAGTTGTTTTGTGAATTCTTCTTCTCCTCCCTCCCGATCCGGTCCCTCACCGCCCGCTTGTTTTTTTAAATTCTTCGTTTCCAGAGCCGAGTCGCCGACTGTCCTGAGTCCTCCCTTGCCGATTCGCGCTTCAAAATAGCCGCCGAGACTTCAGCCGAAGTCTCGCGAGGCCGCCTCTGGAAGTCTCGGCAGCCATTTTTAAAGCGCAAATCGGCAAGGGAGGACTCAGGACAGTTGGCGACTCGGCGCTGGAAGCGAAGAATTTAAAAAACAAGCGGGCGGTGAGGCAGATCCGGAGGAAGGGAGGAGGGAGGGCAGAGAGCCAGAGCCAGCTCGCTATTTTCAACAACCGGCTCGCAAGCCGGAAGAAAATTTAACAACCGGCTCCTGCGAGCCGGTGCGAGCCGGCTCCAGCACACCACTGAGTAAACCCCTCCCACTAACCCTCACATTCTTATTTTTACATTTGCAGCACCTGAAGTATAAATGAAACACACAACCTCTTCCAGTATTTCATCCTGTTACAATCACCAGTGGCGTAGGAGGGGGGGGGGGCGGGAGGGGCAGTCCGCCCCGGGTGCACGCGCTCGGGGGGTGCCGGCCCCGCTGGTTCCCTGCTCCCTTTGCTCCGGAACAGGTTACTTCCTGTTCCGGGGCAGAGAAAGCAGGGAACCAGCGGGGCCGACGCAGCTCCGAGTGACGTGCACTCGGGGCGGATCGGCCCTCCCGCAGGTAAGAATGCGGTCCGGAGGGGGGTTGTGCTCCGGGGGGGGTGCGCCGCAGAAGGGGGGGGGTCTCGCCATGCTGCACCTGGAGGGGTGCGCAGCGGCGACCCGCCCCGGGTGCCATTAGCCCTCGCTACGGCACTGACAATCACTGTTTTCAAATGTTAGAAGATATTGTCCAGTCTCAAAATTCCTGATCATCTGTCCCTCACATACTTAGGGACTTGAGTCCACACCTTCATAACATCCTGGTGTTTAAATTTAACACAAAATGTAACAAGTTCCACAGAGAACCCCTCCCCAGATAATTGTAACCAGCTCACAACGTGAGGTTTACCCTGAAATTTACAGTGCGAAGTCCAGTTTTGTCTAGCAGCTGCAAGCAGGGCCAGTTTTAGACATGGTGGGGACGATAAGGACAGAAATTAAGGAGGGAGGGAGCCCCTGATCGCTGATCCCCTCTCCCCTCCCCCTGAGCTCCCTATCTGCATTGCTATTACATGGTCTGGGCATCTCTTACCTTTCTCTCCACCACGGTCTGTCTCCCTCCCTTCCCCTCACCTTGCGGTCTTCTTAAAAAAATTATTTCCCTCCTCAGAGGGGTCCCAGGCACAGCAGTCATCCTCCAGCTGCCCCAAAGCTTTTCCTCTCTGCCACGATCCGCAGAGAAAATGGCATCGGGGGGGAGGGGGGATCATGGCAGAGAGCGAAAGCTTCGGGGCAACTGGAGGATGACTGCTGTCCTTGGGACCCCTCTGAAGAGGGAAATAATTTCTTAAAGAAGATCGGGAAGGTGAGGGGAAGGGAGGAGGAGACGGACCGTGGTGGAAAGATGGGGAAGAAAAGGCTGGAGTGCTGGGCCCCCTGGAACTGTGGGGCCCAAGGTAATTGCCCTGTTTGCCCCCCCCCCCCCCCCCCCACACACACACTGGCGCTGGCTGCAAGCAGGTACTATCCAAGTGTAGAATTATTACTGGGTCACAGGGGGAAAGAAATCCTGTACATTTACATATTGAGGATATTACTTCCTTCCACACATGATAGAAAGATCTCAGCCCAATACACTCCCTCCTGAATACAAGAGAACTCAATCCCATTCTCTTTACTCAGAATGGTGTATGATTTTACCTATCTTCTTTCATTGTTACATAGAAAGAATTTCATGACTACAAAGATACACATAAACTCTACCAACTCATGAATAAACTAATAGACACCACACCAGTTACCACAACCAGCACAGACACCCCATTGGCAGACAACCTTGCCAAATACTTCAATGAGAAAATTATAAAACTATGATCCACGCTACCACTTAACACTACCGATCACGAAAAATTTATGGATTGCCTGGACCCAACTCCCAATGAATACTCAGCAGATCGAATCTGGACTAACTTCGATCTACTAACCGAAGAAACCGTCACTCAAGCAATCAACAAATTCTCCAAAACCCACTCCAAACTGGATATTTGCCCCAGCAATCTAATAAGGTCCGCCCCCAAACGCTTCATCACAGATCTTACGTCACACTTGAACTACATGCTACAACACGGACGTTTCCCCAAGGACAAAGGAAACATACTACTCACACCTATACCCAAAGACTTAAAGAAAAAATTAAACGACACAACCAACTATCGACCAGTAGCATCCATCCCCCTGATTGTCAAACTAATGGAAAGTATGGTAACCAAACAACTTACCAACTACTTAAACAAATTCACAATATTACATGAATCACAGTCAGGATTTCGATCCAACCATAGCACTGAAACAGTGCTAACCACTCTCATAACCAAATTCAAACAATTAATTGCAACCAGAAACAATGTGCTGCTCCTACAATTTGACATGTCCAGCGCGTTCGACATGGTAAGCCACCAAATACTCTCGAACATCCTAGACTACTTCGGGATTGGAGGAAACGTACTAAAATGGTTTAAAGGCTTCTTAACAGCAAGAACTTATCAAGTGATTTCAAAATCAAAAACGTCAACACCATGGAAACCCGAATGTGGAGTACCACAAGGATCACCGCTCTCACCAACCCTTTTTAATTTAATGATGACTCCTTTAGCCAAATTGCTATCCAACCAAGGACTCAACCCATACATCTATGCAGATGATGTCACGAATTGCGTTCAAAGTCTGCACCCTGGTCCACAAAATTATACACGGAGAAGCCCCGACCTATATGTCAGACCTTATAGACCTACCTACTAGGAAGGCAAAAAGATCAGCAAGCACATTCCTCAGTCTCCACTACCCCAATTGCAAAGGACTAAAATACAAGTCCACATATGCAACCAGTATCTCCTACATTTGCACGCAACTATGGAACGCACTACTGAAGACCATAAAAACAACGCAAGACTTAACTATATTCCGAAGGCTACTGAAAACTGACCTGTTCAAGAAGGCATACCATAAACAACCATCCTAACTACTAAATAATAAAACTGATCATGAATTAGACAGAACCGATCTCTTATCACTTGACTGACTAACCCATTGCTATTAATGATCAAGCACTAACACTTTAATCCTAATGTCGAATATGATTTCTATATAATTGATGACCTAACATATGTTACAACCCAATCTATTACTCAGAAACTTATATTCTTCTTTACCATGTATGTCCGCACCTTAATGCAATACCACTTGATCCTTATGTCGAAAACGATCTCTCTATAATTGATGACCTAACATATGTCATAGTCCAACCTATAATGTGATACCATAATGTATTCTTCTCTACAATGTATGTACGCACCTTAATGCAATACCATTTGTAATTCTGTTAACCGGAAATGGCAATTGCCACTACGGTAAATGTAAGCCACATTGAGCCTGCAAATTGGTGGGAAAATGTGGGATACAAATGCTACAAATAAATAAATAAAAATGGCAAATCTTCTGTATTATTTAATCCCAGTTCTCCGCTATTTCTTCATCAGTGTCATTCACTTGTATCTTGGGCAAGTCACTTAAGGGGGGAGGGGAGTTATCAAGCCGTGTTAGGCCTTTAGGTTGCGTTATTTGCTCCTTAATGTGACTTGAAGGGCCTTACAGCAGCCTGACATGTCTTACCACACCAATATTTAGGTTGCCACGGGTAACTTATATATACATTGTGCCCACCCATATTACCTCTGGGCCCACCCAAAATGTCAGGTCTGGCTATGCCACTGCCTCTCCACCCACCCTATACTGTCCTTGATTTCCTTTTTGCCTCTCTAATGGCTGCAGATAATTGGTTCTTTCATTTTAAAGAAATCTCTCTCCAGTGTTGTTGGATGACTTCTGTGGATTGGAGATTGTTAGTGCTGTTGTAGACCCTTCTTCTCCTGGAAGCATCAACTAATTCAGGGGCATAGCTACACTGAGGGGGCCCAACAAAATGCCCAGGGCCGCCTGAAACTAGAGCTCCCTTCCCCTTCTCACCCTCCCCCTGAGCCCGGGTCCAACGTCTCCCCGATACATCCGCCTGCCTGCCTCTATCCCCCACTTCAAGCCCAGGTCCAGCGTCTCCTCAGTGTACCTGCCTACCTCCATTCCTCCCTTCCCAGTCCTCCAAACGCTGGTGGGTCACAGCAGAGGCACAGCTGAAGGCTTAAACTAATAGTGTGCATATAATTTGCATGTTGCAGTTCTCTACAGTGCTGGAGTTCTGTGTATCTACCCCTTAATCCTTCCCCTGATGGCAGGGGCGTAGCCAGACACCCAATTTTGGGTGGGCCTGGGCCCAAGATAGGTGGGCAGAACTCTACCCTGTCCCACAAGTGATTTGGTCTCTCAAACATCCCCCCTTCCCTGCATACCTTTTAAATAGCAAATTTTCACCGGCAGCGAACAACAACTAATACGCACTGCTCATGTTGGCTCCACAGCCTTCTCTCTGATGCAACTTCCTGTTTCTATAAAGGCAGGAATACATCAAAGGGGAGGCTGTGGGGCTGGTCGCTGCAGGCCAAGATCTTCTATTTACAAGGTATTCAGGAGGGACAGTTGTTGGGAGTTTTTGGCTGGTGGGGCTTGGGGATCCCTGCCAGCCCACATCATAGGTATGCTGCTACTGGGTTGGCCTGAGCTCAAATTAGGTGGGCCTGGGCCCACCCGGGCCCACCCTTGGCTACGCCACTGCCTGATGACTGTGGATGGAAAATGGGAGCTGCAACCTCTGTCAGTAGTCGTAAGAACATAAGCGTTGCCATACTCGGTCTGACTGAAACTAATAGAGCCCGGTATCCTGTTTCCAACAGTGGCCAATCCAGGTCGCAAGTACAGGATTCCAAAAGAGTAGAACAGATTTATGCTGCTTATCCCAGGTATAAGCAGTGGATTTTCCTCTCTTGTTGGGGAGGGGGGATGATCAGACGGATGTTCTAATGTGCGTCCCGGCCAATATTCAGCTGGGATCCACATAAGTGTCTTACGTGGGCTCTTCTGCCTAAATATCAACTAGGACCCACATATACCCTCCCAGATATCCCCAGATATCGTCTTATCTTCCGCCTGGACCGATATACTCATATCACCCCTCTCCTCAAGTCACTTCACTGGCTTCCGATCAGGTACCGCATACAGTTCAAGCTTCTCCTACTAACCTACAAATGCACTCGATCTGCAGCCCCTCCCTACCTCTCTACCCTCATCTCCCCTTACGTTCCTACCCGTAACCTCCGCTCTCAAGACAAATCCCTCCTTTCAGTACCCTTCTCCACCACTGCTAACTCCAGGCTCCACTCTTTCTGCCTCGCCTCACCCCATGCTTGGAATAAACTCCCTGAGCCCATACGCCAAGCCCCCTCCCTACCCATCTTCAAATCCTTACTCAAAGCCCACCTCTTCGATGTCGCCTTCGGCACCTAACCACTATACCTCTATTCAAGAAATCTAGACTGCCCCAACTTGACATTTCGTCCTTTAGATTGTAAGCTCCTTTGAGCAGGGACTGTCCTTCTTTGTTAAACTGTACAGCGCTGTGTAACCCTAGTAGCGCTCTAGAAATGTTAAGTAGTAGTAGTAGATATCCCCAGATGTTCGGTGACTGGACATGCCCTGCCATTGGATATCTGGGTCTAATTTAGCTGCTGAATATCAGGAGGAACAAAACTATTTTTACAGCTTCTGCACTTCAACAAAGCCAATTTCTGAAGCAGTGATTTAGAATCATCTTCTCTGCCTTTGGGGCAGGTGTTCCCTGAGCAACACTGATTTCCCCCCTCTGAGGTTAGGAACAGCTTGGATACATCCCAGGTCTCTGGATTAGGAGCTGCCATGGAATTTGAACCTGGGCTTTCTGTTTCCCAGCCTACTGCTCTGACCATTAGGTTCCTCCTCTGCCCCCCTTTTCGCTTACATGCTTTGAATCAGCGACTGGAGCATCCTGAAGATTCTCAGCTCTGTTCCCTCCATGGGCAGGATCTGCTTTGGTAGCTAGATGAGAAAGAGGTAAAACAAACGGTTAATAAATGGATCAATATTTAAAAAAACATTTATATGCTGCCTGTCTACTTTCTAAGAGGCTTACAGAAAATAAATAAATGATTTGGGCACACAAACCAAACTTATTCAGAAAGTATACTGAAAGCCAGTTCAAAAGACATAGGGGTCAATATTCAGCATGACGAGGTCTCCTACCCAGTAAAAAAAATCATGCAGACTGGGTCCGGCGCTGACATTCAGTGGCACTGGAATATCAGCAGAGACTATGTGGCACTCTCCGGTAGAGACGGAGCCAGGAGTTGTCTGAAGAGCACTGATACTCAATGCTGTTGACGGGATAACTCTGTGGGAAGTTGGGCTTTTCCCTTGATAAAAACATTTTTCTACTGAAATGCTGGCATCGGGATCAGCTGACTGAGGTCAGATAAGTGCAGGATTTACATTGGAAAGACTATTTGTATTACACTTCCTTTTTGTTGACTTTTTTCATGAATAAATGATTTGAAGGGGTAAATTATGAAATGACGCTTTTGACACTTTTGTTATCGTAAGGGTTTTTAACAGAGGCTGACTGATTTTTGTTGGATTATTTGTAGTAAATAATTAGCAGATTTTATACACACAGCTTCAGCTTTAGAAATGTTAATTTCTTTTCTTCATCTCTCTCACATACACCCCAGAATAATTCACTGCTGAGTCACTTTAAAGTTGAAGTAACAAAACATCTGTTTACTCACAGTTTGTAGTTAGATTATATTCAGACAGGCATATATATACATAATACTATACATTTGGATTATCAGCTCTTTCCATGTGCTTAGATGGTAATGGATGCTCACACCATAGATCCTCAGGTTAGGAGATATCATTGAGCTCCATGTGCTGTGCCTAACCCCCACAGGAAGTTGCATAGCTGTGACCTCTCTAGGTAATTCACATCAGAGGTCACAGAGTAATCACAGAGAAAAACATTGCTGACAGACAATGCATGTTAAATACAATACATTATTCCAACAAACCCCTTCTCATGCATAACTGTCATGCAATTATTAATTCATACAAAGTCCAAGCTTTATTCGCAGATTCTCAAAACGTTCTCTGGGTAACGGTTTGGTCATGATGTCAGCTGTCATCTCACTGGTGTGACAATAGTCTAGACTGATGACCCCTTCTTTCGCCAGCTCTCGCACGTTGTGATATTTCGTTGCGATGTGCTTGGTGCGTGACTGAACCTTGTCATTCTGTGACAGTCTGATGCAGCTCTGATTATCTTCCATTATCTGGATTGGTCTTTTTTCAGCTATTCCAAAATCCAGCAAAAGTTTTTCAATCCACATCAGTTCTCTGCATGCTTCTGATACAGCCACATATTCAGCTTCTGTAGAAGACAGACTCACAATACTTTGTTTATGACTGGCCCAAGAAATTTGTACATTTCCATACATAAACACATATCCACTTGTGGATTTATAATCAGAATGATCCCCTGCCCAATCTGAATCACAGTAACATATTAGTTTTGGATTACTATTGGCTGAAATCTTTAATTTACAATCAATGGTACCTTTTAAATACCTTACCATCCTTTTAACTGCAGTCCAATCTGATTTGGTAGGTGAGCTGACTCTTCTGCTCAAAATTCCTACTGCATTTGCTATATCAGCCCTGTATGTGGTAGTTAGATATAAAAGCTTACCTATGGCTGATCTATATTGGATGTTATCTGGTAAAGGTTCTCTTACTGTTTCATCCTTCAGAAAATCAGTGATCATGGGAGTGCTTACAACTTGGGCATCTTGCATACCTAAACTTTCAATAAGCTCATTTATTTTCTGCTTCTGGCTTAGAAGATAAGAACCATCATTTTGTTTCTCAATTTCTATACCAAGATAGTATGACACATTACCAAGTTCTTTTATCTCAACATTCAGGTTTAAATATTTTACAATATCCTTGTACTCTTGCTCACTTTCGCTTGCAATGAGCAGATCATCAACAAAAGCTAAAATGTATGCATATTGTCCATTCTGCACCTAGTGTACAAGCATTTATCTGCTTCACCTTGCTTAAATCCTAAATTTGTCAATATTTCATGCAATTTGTCATTCCAACATTTTGCACTTTGCTTTAGTCCATAAAGACCTTTGTTTAATTTACACACTAGCTGTCTTTGTTTTGTATTTATGAAACCTGTTGGCTGTTCCATGTACAAGTCTTCAGTTATATCTCCATGAAGAAATGCTGTTTTCACATCAATGTGGTTGACTTGCATGCCTTTTGAGACTGCAATGCTCAGAAGTGTTCTAATTGTCGTGTGTTTCACTACAGGTGCAAACACTTCATCAAAATCTTCTCCATATTTTTGAAGATATCCCTTTGCGACTAATCTGGCTTTATACCTTTCCACTTTTCCTTGTGCATTCCTTTTTAACTTGAATACCCATTTGCATCCTATAGCTTTCTTGCCAGGAGGTAATTTTGTAAGAATCCAAGTTTTATTTTATCCAATGCATCAATTTCTTCTTGTGCAGCTTTACGCCATTCAGCAGCTTCTTCTGCTGGCATTTTCTCAATCTCATCCCATGTTAAGGGCTCTTGAGCTTCTGCTGACTTTGTTAGGTAAGACAGTCTTGGGGGTGGAACACCTTTGTTTTCCCTGGATGAGCGTCTGACAACAGGTTGGTCTGACCTTTCCGCATCCTCTAAATCTGAGAGTCCTTCTCCAATTGATTCCCCTTCTCCAACTGTACTGTCTTCTTCAATGATCCTTTCTGTGTCTGCTTCCTCTGCCTGTTCCTCATTAGATACAGATGAGTTGCTTTCAGACATCTGCCTTGGTATGGCATTTATATACACTGGCATGTCTATTATGGTTCTAGTTTCATATTCTGGATGATAAGGCTCATCTGGGATAATCCAGCCTTTATCAACCCTTTGTTTTCATCAAAATATGTAACATGTCTTATGCCAACAATGCCAGTTTTCAGATTCAAAATTCTATATCCTTTGTGTCCTGGAGCATAGCCAACTAAAATGCCCCTTTCTGTTGTGGAATCCAGCTTATGCCTTCTTTGCTTTGGTACATGAGCATATGCTGTGCTTCCAAATGTTCTTATGTGTGACAGGTTTGGCTTCCTACCATGCCATGTCTCATGTGGTGTGCGCTCAGCGCCTTTAGTTGGCATTCTGTTTTGTAGGTACACTGCTGTGAGAATGGCTTCCCCCCATAGTCTTTTAGGGAGATTGCTATCTGACAGCATACACCTGGTCATTTCCACAAGTGACCTAAATTTTCTCTCTGCAACACAATTTTGCTCTGGTGTATAAGCTACTGTTGTGATATGCTGAATGCCTTCTTGTTCTAGAAATGTGCGCATGCTTTGTGAAGTGAACTCACCACCATTGTCGGTCTGAAGAACCTTTGGTTTTCTTTCAAATTTATTGCTCACCATGGCTACGTATTTCTTCAGCATGTCTGTGACTTGACTTTTTTCTTTCAGCAAATAGGCCACACAGTATCTAGAGAAATCATCCAAGAATATTAACACAAATCTGTTATTTCCCAATGATGGGATATTAAACGGTCCACATAAGTCACTGTGTATTAAGTCCAGTACTTTATTACTCCTATTTCCTGTGTATGCAGGAAATGAGGGTCTCACACCTTTTTGAGTAACACAGTCTATGCATTTCTCCATTTTACCAGTATCTGCACTTATCTGAATGCCTGTGGCAAGTTGCTTACTGTAAAGATCCTGGATCACCTTAAAATCACGATGTCCCAGGCGGGCGGTGCCAGATTTCCAGACTACATTTACCATCATTCTTCCTTACTTGCGCCATATGTGAGGCTTCACCTGAAATGCTCAGTTTATAAACATCATTATGCATAAAAGCTTCAGCATACACTTCATCATTTTAGAGATTGTGCACTTACTGTTTTCAAAATGAATCACAAATCCCTTCTTATCTAATGTAGATACACTAAGCATATTGCAAACTGCTTGGGAATATACAAGACATCACTTACAGGAATTTCTTTAACTTCATTAGACACTTTGCATTTTAAGAATCCAATGCCTTTTGCTTGGATCTTAGCAGTCCCTGCGTTTGCAGTTTAAGAATACCTTCTTCTGGACACATTTCCTGAAAGAAATCCTTACAATTGGTTAAATGGCATGTGCTCCCCGAATCCAAAATCCAAGTACTTTCATTTGAATTATTATTTACCATAGTCAAAGATTTTTCTACCATTAGAAAGCCCTTATGTTTATCATTGTCTTTCATACATTTTCTGCTTGGAAAATTCTTTTGTTCCATTGGCTTAGGTGAGCTAGAGGGGGTGTTTTGTGTTTCCTTACACCATTTAGATACATGTCCCTCCTTTCCACATGAATAGCAAATCAGCTTGCCCTTGGGTGGAGTTTTCCCATAGCTCCGCCTTCCTCTGTTCTTTGCCAAGAAATTTGTTTCATTTCTCTCTGACTTTCTTTGAGAACACATCTCCTCAGAATCATTAATTATGCATTCCTGCCTCAGTTTTGATGCTGCCTGTTCAAAAGATTGCCCTTCAATGGCTTCATTTACAGACCTAAAAACATCAAACTTCTTTGATAGTGAGGTAAAAAGAAATGCTCTTTTCAATGCATCACACATGGGAATTCCAGAAAGTTCTAGCTTTTGAAATGAAGACATAAGATGCATAATGTGATCATTACATTTACTTTTATCCCTTAATTTGGTTTCATTCAACTCTGCCAACCAAATTGGTTGCTGTTTTGCATATGTAGTTGCATACATAGTTCTCAGTTTATATAAGATGTCCTTTGGTGTATCTTTTCCCTCACTAATATGGCTTGTTTCTCTGAGAGAGCTTCCAAAACATGCACTTCACATAATAGTTTGCATTGTCCCATTCAGCCATATTTTCAGCTGTTCTGTTTGGTCTAAGCATATATTTAATTTCTTTGCTTGAAGGAGACATCTGAATCTTAGTTCCCACTGCTGATAATTAAATTCAGTTAATTTAGGCACCTTGAGAGAGTAGAAAAATGGTGAATTTCCTCCCTCAGCCATTTCTTAGCCTTGCCTTCTGTTTGGTGTGTGGGGGGGAGAGAGAGACAGACTGAATCTTTCTTTTAAAACTTAAGAGAAAAATTTGGCTTTTTCACTGCCTGGTAATATTTCTCCCTTTTTCAATTCCTGGGCTGGGCCCATAACCCTTTTGTTGGATTATTTGTAGTAAATAATTAGCAGATTTTATACACACAGCTTCAGCTTTAGAAATGTTAATTTCTTTTCTTCATCTCTCTCACATACACCCCAGAATAATTCACTGCTGAGTCCCTTTAAAGTTGAAGTAACAAAACATCTGTTTACTCACAGTTTGTAGTTAGATTATATTCAGACAGGCTTATATATACATAATACTATACATTTGGATTATCAGCTCTTTCCATGTGCTTAGATGGTAATGGATGCTCACACCATAGATCCTCAGGTTAGGAGATATCATTGAGCTCCATGTGCTGTGCCTAACCCCCACAGGAAGTTGCATAGCTGTGACCTCTCTAGGTAATTCACATCAGAGGTCACAGAGTAATCACAGAGAAAAACATTGCTGACAGACAATGCATGTTAAATACAATACATTATTCCAACAATTTTCAGTTTGGTTTTGGCACTGAAATCGGCCCGAAATCCAAGTTGAAGTTTAGGTCGAAAATGCAAGTGGGTTGCCACCGCCACTGCCCCCCTCCACCCTGCAGAGACCAGGTCCCAACGCCCTGTTCCCCCAGAGGAGAGTAGTACCTGTACAGCCAACCACCCAAAGGCCCTCCCCGGGCCTACCTTTAACTGTCCTGGTGACAGTCTCAGGCAGGAACTCTTGGCAGCCATTTTTATGGAGGCACCAACAGGGGCAGCAGTGACTGTCGTAGCTCTTGCCCTGAAGAGACCACTAGACCACCAGGGCAGGGCCTTCAAGTGGCAGGGGAGGGGGCAGCTCAGCGGCATTCACTTTCTTCCAGTGTGTGAGGGCTGGGATGGGCGGGTGGCCTGCCTGGCCTGTTGGAACCCAGTCTCTACAGGTAGCGGAGGTGCCATTTTCACCAATCAGCAAAATTTGGCTGCTGATTTGGTCTGGGTCAAAACTGAGAATCCAGGTTTCGGTTGGCCTCTAGTTTTGAAATGAGACCCGACATTCAGTTCAGTGCTTTAAATTTTATGATAATATTGTTGTTGTACATGAAAAGTTGCTATTAAGGTTAATTATAAGTTACCCTTCTCCACCACCGCCAACTCCAGGCTCCGCCCATTCTGCCTTGCCTCACCCTATGCGTGAAATAAACTTCCTGAGCCCTACGCCAAGCCCCCTCCCTACCCATCTCAAAGCCCATCTCTTCAATGTTGCTTTCGGCACTTAACCTTTTTACCTTTCAGGAAATCTTGACTGCCCCAATTTGACTGACTGCATATTTTGTCCTTTAGATTGTAAGCTCTTTGAGCAGGGACTGTCCTTCTATGTTAAATTGTACAGCGCTGCGTAACCCTAGTAGTGCTTTAGAAATGTCAAGTAGTAATAGTAGTAGTATTATACAGTTAACCTCTTCGGGCCTGATCTTATAACAGGGGCCTATGGGAAAAGCCTAGTTTAACATAAAGACCTACATTCATTTATGTAATAGGTTTCCAGAATCAGCTTCAGTACCATGTAATACATTTTTACATGTGTTGGTGTAATTTGTGGATGTAATTTAGATATATAAAGATTATCTCCCTCTGTGCTGGCTTTATTACACAGAATAAACTGCAAGGCTGAGGAAATTCTGGCTTGATCTGCAGAGGAGCGAAGGAGCTGTGAATGTTCAGACTTTAGTAAATATGGAGATTTCTGTAATAGTTTAAAGGTTACTTACCATGATAGCAGCAGCTCAGAGCCACCACCAGGAAGACAACTGCGATCTTCATGGCTACAGTGCTCAAAGGAAGGTAGGTAGGGAACTCTGTACTCAATCACATATATACTGTGAATATCCCTCCGTCTCTGGCCAGGATCTCAGCTGACAGCTCACCTTGTACCCTCATCTGTGAGATCTTGGACAGTCCAAGTACCAAACCTTGTGCATATTCCAGTATCCTATAACCGATTCTGCCTTTCCGTGAGAACAGGACACAGTGACATCATGACTGATGCTATTAAGTGAAGGAAGGATGTGTGAAGCCAGATGTATAAATAAGATAGAGGAGCAGAACTGGAAGAGATGCCAAGAGTGAGATTTATTAGCATAGTACATTGCTGTAAGTAGTCCCCTACAGTCATACATGTATGTGCTGAGAAAACTGCCACTTCCGTGCATAATGTCGTGCATAAGTGCAAAGGGGGTGTATATTTATTTATTTTAAATCCTCACAACCTAAAAATTCTAGGTGGGTTACAAAAAACTACCTCAGTATTACTAAATCAATTGCACTGCAGCTAAGGCATCTTAAACAAATCATACTGAAATTTTCCTGCACAAAAATTAAGATTGAATTTTTAAAACCATAAAATGCTTTTTGAAATAAAAAGAGACTTGGTCTGCTGTAACAGCAGCACTCGGACTTTGTCAGTTTAATGCTACTTGCTCCTGAGCCCCGAGAAGTACACAGCCTTGCGAACCCAGGGACAGCGAGGACCATTCACCAGCCACAACAGAGGGAACCAGCTCCGTTTAGGACTTCCACAGCCCAACTGAACGCCCACCAGCAGCAGCACGACGACGGCGTTTTAAAAGCCAGCTCACGGGGAGGTCAGGTGATGCTGCACAGCTGAACAGACGTGGGTCTCTTCGGCTCCGTCCCCACCGCTGTTAAATAACGAGCAAACCCCAGCAAAATAGTACCCCAGCACAAATGGGCCAGCACTGCAAGCACCTGTTCAGTAAAGGAGTGAGGTTTGCAATCTTCTAACCTGCCAAAGTGCGAGTCGTCCATGACAACAAAACCCTATTTTTCTCGTATCCCACAGATTTGAAGACGTTTGTGGAGGGCGTGCTGCAGGGGCGTAGCCAGACAACAGATTTTGGGTGGGCCCAGGCAAGAAGTGGGTGGGCACCAAATGTTCTCTCCCCTCCCCACCACCAAAAGACATCTCAGCTGGCAGGAAAATGTTTCTTTCCACCTTTGCAGTCTGCACCAGGCATGCACTGAAAACTGAACGTGGAGAGTACGTTTCATTACATCAGGGGGAAGTCTTCAGCTGGTAGAGCTTGTGTTCTCCACCAGCTACTGCAAAATGTGGTGCTGCTGTTGGGTGGGCCGAGCCCTAAGTGGATGGGCACTGCCACCCAGGCCCACCTGTGGCTACGCCACTGCCGTGCTGCAAAGTGGCTGAGAAAGGAAGCATAGCTGGAGGAACATAGTAACATAGTAGATGACGGCAGGAAAAAGACCTGCATGGTCCATCCAGTCTGCCCAACAAGATAAACTCATATGTGTATACCTTACCTTGATTGTACCTGCCTATTCAGGGCACAGACCGTATAAGTCTGCCCAGCAGTATTTCCCGCCTCCCAACACCAGTCCCGCCTCCCATCACCGGCTCTGGTACAGACCGTATAAGTCTGCCCAGCAGTATTTCCCGCCTCCCATCACCGGCTCTGGCACAGACCGTATAAGTCTGCCCAGCACTATCCCCGCCTCCCAACCACCAGCCCCGCCTTCCAACCACCGGCTCTGGCACAGACTGTATAAGTCTGCCCAGCACTATCCCTGTCTCCCAACCACCAACCTCTCTTCCCCCACCTGCTCCGCCACCCAATTTTGGCTAAGCTTCTGAGGATCCATTCCTACTGCACAGGATTCCTTTATGCATATCCCAAGAAATGTATTAAGTTATGTCCAATAAAAAGGTATCATCTTATTTTCTTTTCCATGTTTTATTTTGTTTATTTCTATTGATTACCTTTAAGAGTGGACTAACACGGCTACCACATCTCTCTAGCCAAATGAGGGAAAACTGTTGGAAAGGTTACGTGGCTGCAAGTGATTAGAAATGTTAGCTCACTGAGAGAATCGGGCTGGTTCAGAAAATGCTCGTGCACAGGGCCACTGAGAGGGGGGGACAGGGGGGACAAAATTCCCAGGGCCCGGGCCTCCAAGGGGGCCTGGCGCCACAGTCCCACCCGCCACCGGGCCCCCTTCCACCCGAACCCCGGCCAGCAGAAGTGCTGACTTCTGACTCCAGCGTGCGCGGCCCACACAGACGCCCTCCTCTCAGCTGATCTTCGCAGGACGTCAGAAGCACAGAAGCCCTGCAGAGTACAGTGAAAATCAGCTGGGAGGAGGGCGTCTGTGTGGGCCGCGCACGCCGGAGTCAGAAGACAGCACTTCTGCTGGCGGGGGTTCGGGTGGAAGGGGCCCGGTGGCGGAGGCGGGTGGGACTGTGGCGCTGGGTCCCCCTCAGGGAGGGAACCTGGGGGGTGGCAGTGGGGGCGGGGCCGGGGGCCCAGCCCAGTCTCTCGGCAGCCCTGCTCGTGCAGAAGTTAGAAGAGAGAGTGGCTATCGGGCCTCGTAATAAACAGAAGTTCTTTGGTGCAGTCATTGCATTTTAGACTAGTGAAATCAAGTGTGCATGCGAGATGCTACTTTTATTGGACAGGCTGAGCACTTTCTTACCTAATATCAGGACATGTTCAGTCTCTCTCCACCTGAGATAGAGCAGCTGCAAGAAATGTAAAGGGAATGGGACTTGATATACTGCCTTTCTGTGTGTGTGTCTTGTGTTTTTTTGCAACTACATTCAAAGCGGTTTACATATATTCAGGTACTTATTTTGTACCAGGGGCAATGGAGGGCTAAGTGACTTGCCCAGAGTCACAAGGAGCTGCAGTGGGAATCGAACTCAGTTCCCCAGGATCAAAGTCCACTGCACTAACCACTAAGCTACTCCTCCACTGGAGCTGATACTGTGATGTCATAATGCCTCATTCCACCAATAAGAGCCAACCTCATCAGTGATGTCACAATGGCTTGATTGCCCGATACTTGGCTCACTTCTGATATTGTGATGTCATAAGGGAAAGGGGGGAAGGGAACTGGGACTTGATATACTGCCTTTCTGAGGTTTTTGCAACTACATTCAAAGCGGTTTACATATATTCAGGTACTTATTTGTACCAGGGGCAATGGAGGGTTAAAGTGACCTGCCTAGAGTCACAAGAAGCTGCAGTGGGAATTGAACTCAATTCCCCAGGCGCAAAAGTCTGCTGCACTAACCACTAGGCAACTCCTCAACTAGCAACATTCCACGCAGAATCTCAGATAGAAGCAACGGAATCTCAAATAGTAACAACGGAATCTCAAATAGTAGCAACATTCCATGTCGAATCTCAAATAGGGAAAGGGAACTGGGACTTGATATACCGCCTTTCTGAGGTTTTTGCAACTACATTCAAAGCGTTTACATATATTCAGGCACTTATTTTGGACCAGGGGCAATGGAGGGCTAAGTGACTTGCCCAGAGTCACAAGGAGCTGTAGTGGGAATCGAACTCAGTTCCCCAGGATCAAAGTCCACTGCACTAACCACTAGGCTACTCCTCCACTCATTCCACCAATAAGAGCCAACCTCATCAATGATGTCACAATGGCTTGATTGCCCAATACTTGGCTCACTTCAGATATTGTGATGTCATAAGGGAAAGGGGGAAGAGGGGAAGGGAACTGGGACTTGATATACCGCCTTTCTGAGGTTTTGCAACTACATTCAAAAGCGGTTTACATATATTCAGGTACTTATTTTGTACCAGGGGCAATGGCAGGTTAAGTGACTTGCCCAGAGTCACAAGGAGCTGCAGTGGGAATCGAACTCAGTTCCCCAGGATCAAAGTCCACTGCACTAACCACTAGGCTACTCCTCCACTCCTTCCACCAATAAGAGCCAACCTCATCAGTGATGTCACAATGGCTTGATTGCCCAATACAGTTCCCCAGGATCAAAGTCCAGTGCACTAACCACTAGGCTACTCCTCCACTGGAGCTGATACTGTGATGTCATAATGCCTCATTCCACCAATAAGAGCCAACCTCATCAGTGAATGTCACAATGGCTGATTGCCAGATACAGTAGGATCAAAGTCCACTGCACTAACCACTAGGATACTCCTCCACTCATTCCACCAATAAGAGCCAACCTCATCAGTGATGTCACAATGGCTTGATTGCCCAATACAGTTCCCCAGGATCAAAGTCCACTGTACTAACCACTAGGCTACTCCTCCACTCCTTCCACCAATAAGAGCCAACCTCATCAGTGATGTCACAATGGCTTGATTGCCCAATACAGTTCCCCAGGATCAAAGTCCACTGCACTAACCACTAGGCTACTCCTCCACTCCTTCCACCAATAAGAGCCAACCTCATCAGTGATGTCACAATGGCTTGATTGCCTTGGCTCACTTCTGATACTGTGATGTCATAAGGGGAAGGGAAATGGGACTTGATATACCGCCTTTCTGAGGTTTTTGCAACTACATTCAAAGCAGTTTACATATATTCAGGTACTTATTTTGTACCAGGGGCAATAGAGGGTTAAGTGACTTGCCCAGAGTCACAAGGAGCTGCAGTGGGAATCGAACTCAGTTCCCCAGAATCAGAGTCTGTTGCACTAACCACTAGGCTACTCCTCCACTCCTTCCACCAATAAGAGCCAACCTCATCAGTGATGTCACAATGGCTTGATTGCCCAATACAGTTCCCCAGGATCAAAGTCCAGTGCACTAACCACTAGGCTACTCCTCCACTGGAGCTGATACTGTGATGTCATAATGCCTCATTCCACCAATAAGAGCCAACCTCATCAGTGATGTCACAATGGCTTGATTGCCTTGGCTCACTTCTGATACTGTGATGTCATAAGGGGAAGGGAAATGGGACTTGATATACCGCCTTTCTGAGGTTTTTGCAACTACATTCAAAGCAGTTTACATATATTCAGGTACTTATTTTGTACCAGGGGCAATAGAGGGTTAAGTGACTTGCCCAGAGTCACAAGGAGCTGCAGTGGGAATCGAACTCAGTTCCCCAGGATCAAAGTCCACTGCACTAACCACTAGGCTACTCCTCCACTCCTTCCACCAATAAGAGCCAACCTCATCAGTGATGTCACAATGGCTTGATTGCCCAATACAGTTCCCCAGGATCAAAGTCCAGTGCACTAACCACTAGGCTACTCTCCACTGGAGCTGATACTGTGATGTCATAATGCCTCATTCCACCAATAAGAGCCAACCTCATCAGTGATGTCACAATGGCTTGATTGCCTTGGCTCACTTCTGATACTGTGATGTCATAAGGGGAAGGGAAATGGGACTTGATATACCGCCTTTCTGAGGTTTTTGCAACTACATTCAAAGCAGTTTACATATATTCAGGTACTTATTTTGTACCAGGGGCAATAGAGGGTTAAGTGACTTGCCCAGAGTCACAAGGAGCTGCAGTGGGAATCGAACTCAGTTCCCCAGGATCAAAGTCCACTGCACTAACCACTAGGCTACTCCTCCACTCCTTCCATCAATAAGAGCCAACCTCATCAGTGATGTCACAATGGCTTAAAGTCCATTGCACTAACCACTAGGCTACTCCTCCACTCCTTCCACCAATAAGAGCCAACCTCATCAGTGATGTCACAATGGCTTAAAGTCCACTGTACTAACCACTAGGCTACTCCTCCACTCCTTCCACCAATAAGAGCCAACCTCATCAGTGATGTCACAATGGCTTGATTGCCTTGGCTCACTTCTGATACTGTGATGTCATAAGGGGAAGGGAAATGGGACTTGATATACCGCCTTTCTGAGTATTTTGCAACTACATTCAAAGCAGTTTACATATATTCAGGTACTTATTTGTACCAGGGGCAATAGAGGGTTTTAAGTGACTTGCCCAGAGTCACAAGGAGCTGCAGTGGGAATCGAACTCAGTTCCCCAGGATCAAAGTCCACTGCACTAACCACTAGGCTACTCCTCCACTCCTTCCACCAATAAGAGCCAACCTCATCAGTGATGTCACAATGGCTTGATTGCCCAATACAGTTCCCCAGGATCAAAGTCCAGTGCACTAACCACTAGGCTACTCCTCCACTGGAGCTGATACTGTGATGTCTCATAATGCCTCATTCCACCAATAAGAGCCAACCTCATCAGTGATGTCACAATGGCTTGATTGCCTTGGCTCACTCTGATATTGTGATGTCATAAGGGAAAGGGAAATGGGACTTGATATACTGCCTTTCTGAGGTTTTTTGCAACTACATTCAAAGCGGTTTACATATATTCAGGTACTTATTTTGTACCAGGGGCAATGGAGGCTAAGTGACTTGCCCAGAGTCACAAGGAGCTGCAGTGGGAAGAGTTTGTTGATTACCACAGTAAGTATGGGATAAGATAGTCCTGCAAACTGACACAGACAACTACAGTGCAACATAGGATGGACACCATGGTGTGGATTCTGTAACTGGGCTCCACGTATGACCCAATGTCACATGCTGAGCACTAATTCTATCACGAGAGCTTAGTGTCAAGATTCCAATATAGACTACTAGCCTATGTTTGATCAATTCTTACAGAAAGGCGGTAAATAAATCCGAATCATAAAATAAATAAACTAAGGGCCTAGGCACTCCCATAGCTATGCGCCCTTACTGACCTGGTGGGTTATTGCCAGCACATTTGATGGTTTTATGCAGCAGTGCAATTGATTTAGTATTATTAATGTAGTTTTTTTTGCAACCCACCTATAATTGTTAGACAGTGTGAGTTTAAATGTTTAAAATAAATAAATATACACCCCCTTGCACTTATATACGACCTTATGGAATCACAATAACAGTACTTATGCAACTGGCAGCTTTCCCAGCACTGCAGAGGCCTAATTACAGAACATTGCTTTTAACATTGTTTTGACTCGTAACCACTTGTAACCACTCGCCTCCACCTACCCTCCTCTCTTCCTTCCCGTTCACATTAATTGATTTGATTTGCTTACTTTATTTATTTTTTGTCTATTAGATTGTAAGCTCTTTGAGCAGGGACTGTCTTTCTTCTATGTTTGTGCAGCGCTGCGTACGCCTTGTAGCGCTATATTAAACATACATAGTAGATGACGGCAGAAAAAGACCTGCACGGTCCATCCAGTCTGCCCAAGAAGATAAATTCATATGTGCTACTTTTTTATTTGTACTGTCCTCTTTAGTGCACAGACCCTATAAGTCTGCCCAGCACTATCCCCGCCTCCCAACTACCAGTCCCGCCTTCCACCACCAGCTCTGCCACCCATTCTAGGCTAAGCTCCTGAGGATCCCTTCCTTCTGCACAGGATTCCTTTATGTTTATCCCACGCATGTTTGAATTCCGTTACCGTTTTCATCTCCACCACCTCCCACGGGAGGACATTCCAAGCATCCACCACCCTCTCCGTGAAAAAATACTTCCTGACATTCTTCTTGAGTCTGACCCCCTTCAATCTCATTTCATGCCTTCTTGTTCTACCGCCCTCCCATCTCCGGAAAAGGTTCATTTGCGGATTACTACCTTTCAAATATTTGAACGTCTGTATCATATCACCCCTGTTTCTTCTTTCCTCCAGGGTATACATGTTCAGGTCCGCAAGTCTCTTCTCATACGTCTTGTAACGCAAATCCCATACCATCCTCGTAGCTTTTCTTTGCACCGCTTCAATTCTTTTTACATCCTTAGCAAGATACGGCCTCCAAAACTGAACACAATACTCCAGGTGGGGCCTCACCAACGACTTGTACAGGGGCATCAACACCCCCTTTCTTCTGCTGGTAACACCTCTCTCTATACAGCCTAGTAACCTTCTAGGTACAGCCTCCGCCTTGTCACACTGTTTCATCGCCTTCAGATCCTCAGACACTATCACCCCAAGATCCCTCTCCCCATCCATACCTAGCAGACTCTCACCGCCTAACACATACGCCTCTCTTGGATTTCTACTCCCTAAATGCATCACTTTGCATTTCTCCGCATTGAATTTTAATTGCCAAACCTTAGACCATTCTTCTATCTTCCTAGATCCCTTTTCATGCTTTCACTCCCTCCCGGGTGTCCACTCTGTTCCAAATCTTAGTATTATCCACAAATAGGCAAACTTTACCTTCTAACCCTTCGGCAATGTCACTCACAATATATTGAACAGAATCGGCCCCAGCACCGATCCCTGAGGCACTCCACTACTCACCTTTCCCTCCTCTGAGCAAACTCCATTCACCACCACCCTCTGGCGCCTGTCCGTCAACCAGTTCCTAATCCAGTTCACCACTTCGGGTCCTATCTTCAGCCCAGTTTATTTAAGAGCCTCCTGTGGGGAACAGTGTCAAAAGCCTTGCTGAAATCTAAGTAGATTACGTCTATAGCACATCCACGGTTCAATTCTCCAGTCACCCAATCAAAGAATTCAATGAGATTCGTTTGGCATGATTTCCCTTTGGTAAAACCATGTTGTCTCGGATCTTGCAACTCATTTTCTTCCAGGAAATTCACTATCCTTTCCTTCAGCATCGCTTCCATTACTTACCAATAATCGAAGTGAGGCTTACCGGCCTGTAGTTTCCAGCTTTTTCCCTATCACCACTTTTGTGAAGAGGGACCACTTCCACCGTTCTCCAATCCCTCGGAACCTCTCCCATTTCTAAGGATTTATTAAATAAATCTTTAAGAGGACCCGCCAGAACCTCTCTGAGCTCCCTCAATATCCTGGGGTGGATCCCATCCGGTCCCATGGCTTTGTCCACCTTTAGTTTTTCTAGTTGTTGATACACACTCTCTTCCGTGAACGGTGCTATATCCACTCCATTCTCAAATGAACTTTTGCCAGTCCATCGTGGTCCTTTCTCCCGGATTTTCTTCAGTAAAAACAGAACAAAAGTATCTATTTAGCAAATTTGCCTTTTCTTCATCATTATGTACATAGCGGTTTGCAGTATCTTTAGTCTCACAATTCCCTTTTTAGTCATTCTCCTTTCACTAATATACCTGAAGAAATTTTTGTCACCCCTCCTTACCTTTCTAGCCATTTGTTCTTCCGCTTGCGCTTTCGCCAGACGTACCTCTCTCTTGGCTTCTTTCAATTTCCTCCGGTATTCCTCCCTGTGTTCCTCGTCTTGAGTTTTTTTGTATTTCTGGAATGTGAACTCTTTAGCCTTTATTTTCTCAGCCACTTGCTTGGAGAACCATATCGGTTTCCTTTTTCTCTTGCTTTTATTTACTTTCCTTACATAAAGGTTTGTGGCCCTGTTTATAGCTTCTTTCAGCCTGGACCAATGTCCTTCAACTTCTCGTACGTCCTCCCAGCCCATCAGCTCCTTCTACTTAGCATTTCTATAGCGCTGCTAGGGTTACGCAGCGCTGTACAAGTTTAAACATGGGGAAGGACAGTCCCTGCTCGAGAGAGCTTACAATCTAAAGGTAACAAACTATGTAGTCAGTGTAGGTATCATGAATGGGGAGGGTGGTTAGGCGCCAAAAGCAAGGGAAAAGAGATGGGCTTTGAATAAGGACTTGAAAATGGGCAGGGAGGGCGCATGGCGTATGGGTTCGGGAAGTCTGTTCCAGGCATAAGGTGATGCGACAAGGGGCGGAGTCTGGAGTTAGCGGTGGTGGAAAAGGGTACAGATAGGAGTGATTTGTCCTGAGAGCAGAGGTTACGGGTGGGAACATAGGGGGAGAGGAGGGTAGAGAGGTAATGGGGGGCTGCGGATTGAGTGCACTTGAAGGTCAATAGGAGAAGCTTGAACTGTATACGGTAGCGGATCGGGAGCCAGTGAAGCGACTTGAGGAGAGGGGTGATATGAGAGTATTGGTTCACGCGGGTAGATGAGACGTGCGGCGGAATTTTGGACGATTGAAGGGGGATAGGTGGCTGAGCGGGAGGACCAGCGAGGAGAAGGTTGCAATAGTCAAGACGAGAGGTAACAAGCGAGTGGACGAGGGTTCGGGTGGTCTGTTCAGAGAGGAATGGGCGAATTTTGCTAATATTATAGAGGAAGAAGCGACAGGTCTTAGCTGTCTGCTGGATATGGCAGAGAAGGAGAGGGAGGAGTCGAAAATGACTCCGAGATTGCGGGCTGAAGAGACGGGGAGGATGAGGGCGTTTTCAACAGAGACGGAGAGTGGGGGAAGAGGAGAGGAGGGTTTGGGTGGAAAGACAAGGAGCTCAGTCTTTGCCATGTTCAGTTTCAGATGCCGGTTGGACATCCAGGCAGCGATGTCTGAAAGGCAGGCCGAAACTTTGGCCTGGGTTTCGACTGTGATGTCGGGAGTGAAGAGGTAGAGCTGGGTATCATCGGCATAGAGATGGTACTGGAAACCATGTGATGAGATCAGCGAGCCCAGGAAGAGGTGTATATCGAGAAAAGAAGGGGTCCAAGGACAGATCCTTGAGGAACTCCAACAGAGAGCGGGATGGGGGTGGAGGAAGAGCCATGAGAATATACTCTGAAGGTACGGTGGGAGAGACTTTACTTCAAAATATGAATTTCCCGATTTGGAGGGGAGAAAATATGGATTTACCCTGATGTTGCAAAAAAGAGGACAATGGACATGGAGGGACTTTTTTTTTTAGCTTACCCCTGTAAATGTGTAGTAAGGTTCGAACAGATGAAATATGTGTTTTATCTACTACTACTACTTACCTGACCAGCTAAAGTCTTTTCTAGATTCAAAACAACCTAAATAACAACCTAAATGAAAAATGGGGAATACGACGCCTTTGTTAACATATTTTCTTTATTCCTTAAAATCTTCTTTAATTCACAACGCCCCCACAGGTTGTGGTCTAAGGAAGCCATATATAAGAATTGTTTGTATTATTATATAGCAGAATGCTTTTCTTTCTAAATCTAATTGAAATTGGAGGCTGTATTTCATTTGACAGATATATTCTGTTAAAATATTTAAAATTAATAAGAAAGAAAGTAAGGACACACATACCTGCTCCAGAGCACATAACTGTGTACATGTATTTGCAAGTAAGAAAATGCACATATGAATGTATTTTATCAAACGTAATGTAAAAAAAAAAAAAAGTAGTGACTATCATAACCACTAAATTAAAACCACAAAAAAAAAACCCAGAGGTGATCCCAAAACACTTAAACCCCTTATAATTAACCACAATATCAACTTTCGTGTGCAAACAAAAAATGTTACCATAAACTTTAAAGCAAATGAACTGAATGTCAAAGGGGTCTCATTTCAAAACTAGAGGCCAACCAAAACCTGGATTCTCAGTTTTGGCCAAAACCAAATCAGCAGCCAAATTTTGATGATTGGTTTTGGCCAGAAACAAAAATGGCACCTCCACCATCTACTCCTCCCCACAGAAACTGGGTTCCAACAGTCCAGGCCCTCCCTGCCACGCTGGAAGGGAGAGAGTGCTGCTGAGCCCTCCCCAGGCCTACATTTAACTAGTGGCCTCTTTGGGGCTATCCCAATCACTCCTGCCCTTGCCAGTTTCTCCAAATAAATGGCTGCCAGAAGTTGCCGCTCGAGTGCCATTTTTCTGAAGTGACCTAGAAAAGGCCACTAGACTACCAGGGCAGATAAAGGTAGGCCCAGGGAGGGCCTTTGGGAGTTTGTGGGGGGGGGGGGGCTGACTCTACAGGTCCTACTGTCCTCTTGGGGGATAGGGCATCAGGACCTGGTTTTAGCGGAGGCAACCCACTTACATTGTTGACCTAAACTTCAACTTGGATTTCAGATCGGTTTCGGTGCCAAAGCCAAAACTGAAATTCAGTCAGCCTCTGTTCAAAATCCTTATGATATCAAAATTGTTAAAAGCGTTCTTTCATTATTCACTCCCTGAAATCATTTGAACTTGAAAAAAAATCAACAAAAAGTAAGTATAATACAAATAAAGTCTTTCCAATGTAAATCCTGCACTGATCTGACCTCAGTCAGCTGATCCCGATGCTTTAGTCAAAGGAAACCCAACTTCCTGCAGAGTTATCTAGTCAACAGCACTGAATATCAACACTCCTCAGATAGTTCCTGGCTCCGTCTGTAACTGGAAAGTGCTGCGTGATCTGTTCTGATATTCCAGTAACACTCTCCAGTCCAGTGCCACTGAATATCAGCGCTGGACCCAGTCTGCATGATTTTACTGCTAAATATCGACCCCTATGTCGATATCTAGCCTTGAGGCTAGAGTAGCAGACTTGATGGAGCTGAGGGAGACAGAGAGGTACATAGAGGAGACCTACAGGGATGTTGTAGAGAAGTCCCACCTCCAGTCAGGTAGCCCCTGTGCTACCTTGGAGGAGGGAGGTCTCCTAGAAGGAGAGCATCACCCTGGTGAAGTAGGAAGTACTCCTGTAGCCAGGACCTGCTCACCAGGGGATGTATTATCCTTTCGAACCGAGGATATATCTCCAAATGTTGCCCGGGAGGGAAAGGTTAGGACAGCTGTTGTACTTGGTGATTCGATCATTAGGCATATAGATAGCTGGGTGGCTGGTGGACGTGAGGATCGCCTGGTGACTGCCTGCCTGGTGCGAAGGTGGCGGACCTCACGCGTCACCTAGATAGGATTTTATATAGTGCTGGGGAGGAGACGGCTGTCTTGGTACATGTGGGTACTAATGACATAGGAAATGTGGGAGAGAGGTTCTGGAAGCAAAATTTAGGCTCTTAGGTAGAAAGCTGAAATCCAGATCCTCCAGGGTAGCATTTTCTGAAATGCTACCTGTGCCACGCGCAGGGCCCAAGAGACAGGCAGAGCTCCAGAGTCTCAATGCGTGGATGAGACGATGGTGCAGGGAGGAGGGCTTTAGATTTGTTAGGAACTGGGCAACATTCTGGGGAAGGGGGAGCCTATTCCGAAAGGATGGGCTCCATCTTAACCAGAGTGGGACCAGGCTGCTGGCATCGGCGTTTAAGAAGGAGATAGAGCAGCTTTTAAACTAGAAATGGGGGGAAGGCCGACAGTCACTCAAAAGAGCATGGTTCGGGATAAGGTATCTTTCAAAGATATCACCATAACAGGGAAGATAGAGTATCCTGATAGTGAGGTTGCAAAAGAGATTGTAGTAGATCGGGTATCTTTAAATAACAATAAAAATCAGACAAAGATTGCCAATTAATACTGTCAAGTACTAAGCATGATGTACTTAGGAACAACGAACATAGTTTGAAATGTCTATATGCGAATGCCAGGAGCCTAAGAAATAAGATGGGGGAGTTGGAATATATTGCACTAAATGAAAAATTAGATATAATATGCATCTCTTAGACCTGGTGGAAGGAGGATAACCAGTGGGACACTGTCATACCGGGGTACAAATTATATCGTAGTGATAGGGTGAATCGGAATTGGTGGAGGGGTAGCATTGTATATTAACGAGAGCCTTGAATCAAATAGATTGAAAATTCTGCAGGAAACAAAACACTCCTTGGAATCACTGTGGATTGAAATTCCATGTGCAAAGGGGAAAAGGATAGTGATAGGAGTGTACTACGTCCGCCTGGCCAGGACGAACAGACGGATGCGGAAATGTTAAAGGAAATCAGGGACGCAAACAAAACTGGGCAACACAATAATAATGGGGGATTTCAATTACCCGCATATAGACTGGGTTAATGTAACATCTGTACACGCAAGGGACATAAGATTTCTTGATGAAATCAAGGACAGCTTCATGGAACAGCTAGTTCAGGAGCCGACAAGAGAAGGAAAAATACTAGACTTAGTCCTTAGTGGTGCTCATGATCTAGTGCAGGGGGTAACGATACGAGGGCCGCTTGATAACAGTGATCATAATATGATCGGTTTTGATATTGGCATTGAAGGAAGTGAACTAGGAAATCAAGTACGCTAGCGTTTAACTATAGAAAAGGTGATTACGACAAAATGAGAAAAATGGTGAAAAAAAGACTGAAAGGAGCAGCTCGCAGAGTAAAAAACTTGCATCAGGCGTGGATGCTGTTTAAAAACACCATACCTGGAGGTTCAGGACAAATATATTCCAGTATTAGAAAAAAGGGAAAAAAGACTAACGTCAGCCGGCGTGCTAACAGTAAGATAAAGGAAATCATTAGAGCCAAAAACAATCCTTCAGAAAGTGGAGAAGAGAACCAACTGAAAGTAACAGGATAGATCATAAGGAATGCCAAGCCAAATGCAAAGCGGAGATAAGGAGGGCAAAAAAGGACTTTGAGAAGAAATTAGCGTTGGAAGCAAAAATACATAGTAAAAATTTTTTTAGATACATTAAAAGCAGGGAAACCGGCCAAAGAGTCGGTTGGGCCGCTGGACGAAAATGGTGTTAAAGGGGCGATCAAGGAGGACAAAGCCGTAGCGGAGAAATTAAATGAATTCTTTGCTTCGGTCTTCACCGAGGAGGATTTGGGGGGGACACCGGTGCCGGAAAGAATATTTGAAGCGGGGGAGTCGGAGAAACTAAACAAATTCTCTGTAACCTTGGAGGATGTAATGGGTCAGTTCAGCAAGCTGAAGAGTAGTAAATCACCGGGACCTGATGGTATTCATCCCAGAGTATTAATAGAACTAAAAATGAACTTGCGGAGCTACTGTTAGAAATATGCAATCTGTCCCTAAAATCGAGTGTAGTACCGGAAGACTGGAGGGGTAGCCAATGTTACTCCGATTTTTAAGAAGGGTTCCAAGAGGAGATCCGGGAAATATAGACCGGTGAGTCTGACGTCGGTGCCGGGCAAGATGGTGGAGGCTATTATTAAGAATAAAATTGCAGAGCATATACAAAAACATGGACTGATGAGACAAAGTCAGCACGGATTTAGTGAAGGGAAGTCTTGCCTCACCAATCTAATGCATTTTTTTGAGGGGTAAGCAAACATGTGGACAATGGGGAGCCGGTTGATATTGTATATCTGGATTTTCAGAAGGCGTTTGACAAAGTGCCGCACGAAAGACTCCTGAAGAAATTGCAGAGTCATGGAATCGGAGGTAGGGTATTATTATGGATTAAGAACTGGTTGAAAGATAGGAAGCAGAGAGTAGGATTGCGTGGCCAGTATCTCAGTGGAGGAGGGTAGTTAGTGGGGTCCCGCAGGGGTCTGTGCTGGGTCGTTGCTTTTTAATGTATTTATAAATGACCTAGAGATGGGAATAACTAGTGAGGTAATTAAATTCGCCGATGACACAAAATTATTCAGGGTCGTCAAGTCGCAGGAGGAATGTGAACGATTACAGGAGGACCTTGCGAGACTGGGAGAATGGGCGTGCAAGTGGCAGATGAAGTTCAATGTTGACAAGTGCAAAGTGATGCATGTGGGTAAGAGGAACCCGAATTATAGCTACGTCTTGCAAGGTTCCGCGTTAGGAGTTACGGATCAAGAAAGGGATCTGGGTGTCGTCGTCGATGATACGCTGAAACCTTCTGCTCAGTGTGCTGCTGCGGCTAGGAAAGCGAATAGAATGTTGGGTGTTATTAGGAAGGGTATGGAGTCCAGGTGTGCGGATGTTATAATGCCGTTGTATCGCTCCATGGTGCGACCGCACCTGGAGTATTGTGTTCAGTACTGGTCTCCGTATCTCAAAAAAGATATAGTAGAATTGGAAAAGGTACAGCGAAGGGCGACGAAAATGATAGTGGGGATGGGACGACTTTCCTACGAAGAGAGGCTGAGAGGCTAGGGCTTTTCAGCTTGGAGAAGAGACGGCTGAGGGGAGATATGATAGAAGTGTATAAAATAATGAGTGGAATGGATCGGGTGATATGAAGCGACTGTTCACGCTATCCAAAAATACTAGGACTAGAGGGCATGAGTTGAAGCTACAGTGTGGTAAATTTAAACGAATCGGAGAAAATTTTTCTTCACCCAACGTGTAATTAGACTCTGGAATTCGTTGCCGGAGAACATGGTACGGGCGGTTAGCTTGACGGAGTTTAAAAAGGGGTTAGATAGATTCCTAAAGGACAAGTCCATAGACCGCTATTAAATGGACTTGGAAAACTTCCGCATTTTAGGTATAACTTGTCTGGAATGTTTTTACGTTTGGGGAGCGTGCCAGGTGCCCTTGACCTGGATTGGCCACTGTCGGTGACAGGATGCTGGGCTAGATGGACCTTTGGTCTTTCCCAGTATGGCACTACTTATGTACTTATGTATGTCTTTTGAACTGGCTTTTCAGTATATGTTCTGAATATGTTTGGCCTTGATGGACCTCAGCTGTCTCTTTCCAAGTTGAAGATCCCTAACTTCTTTAGACTTTCCTCATTTAAGAGGAGTTCCATCACTTTCATAATTTTGGTTGCTCGTTGTACTTTTTCTAATTTTGCTATAAGCTTTTTGATATGGCAACCAGAATTGACTGCAATACTCAAGGTGAGGTCACACCATAGAGTGATACAGAGACATTATAATATTTTTGGTCTTTACTGTCCACCGCCATGGACAGAAGATTTCAGGGTATTGTCTAGAATGACACCAAGATCTTTTTCTTGAGTGCTGACTCCTTAGGTGACCCCCAGCATCAAGTAATTATGATTTGGACTATTCTTCCCAATGTGCATCACTTTGCATTTCTCCACAATACATCTCATCTCCCATTTGGTTGTCTAGTCTTCCAATTTCTGAAGGTCTTCCTGCAATTTTTTCATAGTCCACAAGTGTTTCAACAACTTTGAATAGTTTTGGTCATCTGCAAGTTTATTAATCACCTCACTTCTTCCAGTTTGCAGATCATTTATAAATATGTTTAATATTACCGGTCCCAGTACTGATCCCTGTGGCATTCCACTATTCACCCTCCTCAATTAAGAAAAATGGCCACCTAACTCTATATTCATTTTCCATTAATTAACCAGATCTTAATCCATAAGTGAGCGTTGCCTCCTATCCCATGACTTTATTTTTCACAGGAGTCTGTCATGAAGAGCTTTGGCCAAAGCTGAATCTGTTGAGTGTAAATACTTTAATGCAACAAGAGACAGAATCCATCCAGGGACGTATCCACAAACCAGTTCTAAAAGGGAAAATTTAGCACTGGGTAATCCAGAACCACAGAGGATTGAGAGATAGGGGTGTGCAGGCAAAAATATTTCATTTTGTTTAATTTCCTGTGGGTTGTTTATAGATTTTTCCAGCTTTTTTTTTGTTACATTTGTACCCCGCGCTTTCCCACTCATGGCAGGCTCAATGCGGCTTACATGGGGCAATGGAGGGTTAAGTGACTTGCCCAGAGTCACAAGGAGCTCCTGAAGTGGGAATCGAACTCAGTTCCTCAGGACCAGAGTCCACCACCCTAACCACTAGGCCACTCCTGCAAATCACCCCGAACTCAACTGATCACAACCTAAATCCCTGATGGCAAAGTGCAACCCCCATACAGCATCACCTAACTCAGCCCCTAACAATCTGGTAACAAAAATTGGCAATGTTCCTCCTTTCCAAAAACCTGAGTCATTCTGTCCTCCCCCTGTAATTTACTGGGGATATTTGTGGTATACCTTTGAGGCAAGAGCAACCTCACTCTGTTTACAGCCCCATTGCGTTGAAGCAAAGGTAGTTATGATCACTGGACAGGACTCTTTGGAGTAGGGAGAAGAGCACCCCACAACCTCAGGATCATGGCAGTAAGAAGCATTGAAACAGAGAAAAAATGAAGGCAAGTAAAGACCCTGTGGCCTAACCAGTTACAACGTCTTCCAGATTGCACAGAAGTAGGCTGCTCTCTTCGAACAAGGGGGCAACCCAGGATAAAGTTGTTTCCTTGAGGAGCAGAGAAATGAATCCTCAGAAACCACTGGAAACACTTTATAGGGAACCTCTAATGCAGAGCTGTCAAGTTACCCAGTTCCAGGAGAGAGACGTTTGGCCAATCCTGGTTTCGAATTTAAACCCTAAAGCATTGTGGGATATATAGTCCATGATTCTACCCATTAAAATCCAGGCTGCAGACCCTGTAATATATTAGCAAGTAATTTAAAAGTAGAACCCAGTTTCATACCCAAAGTCAGACAGAGGAGAAATATTGGGCTTAACCACTGCCCAAAGGGTTTCACCATAAAAGGGAGGGTGAGGATTTTTACAGCTATCCCCTCTGTGAAGAAGGGTGGAAGATGATTGAGAATGAGGTGGAGAATATTTGTGTACAGCCTCTGGGGTCTCTCTCAGCCCTGTCAATCTGAGATACTTGCTACAAATATTAACCTCATTGTATTTAGACAACAATAAGACAATCACTGAATGATGCTGCAAAGGTTTTATTTACTCTAATAGAAAGTAACCAGAGCTCCGGTAATGTCACCGGGAGTCCCTGGAGGGCTGTGGGAGTAGAGGGTACAGGGGTGGTGTCCTCAGGCTGGAGAAAGACTCTTCTGAATTTCAACAGTGAGGCTGGTCCAAAATCAAGTACAGGTCTGGTTCACTAGAGGAGGAGAGAGAAGTGGAAAAGCATGAGCAGAACCAGGGGGAATATCTCGCCCCCACCTCACAACATCATATAGAGCACTAACACTCCTACCTAGATCCTGAAACTCAGAGCAGTGGAAGGAGTTCCTGATATGTCCTCAGCTATGTAGAGTCACAGAGCTCAGAGCAGGAGTTATTAAAACAAACTTGGCTACAGTCCCAGTAAAAAGCCCTCAGAGGAGTCTCAAGTCACAGTAGAGAACATTTTGAAGAGTGCCAACCTTATTAATTTTTGAAATATGACCTATTAGATCCCACGACTGCCTCATGAATAAGTCCTGTGACTCTAAAAAGGGCTTCCATTTATCCTTTATTGAAGGGGAGTGTTCTGGATCTTACTCAGGTTGAGAGCTATCGTCCTATTTCATCTTTGACATCATAAATATTGGTGGCGGAGCCGGTGGTGGGAGGCGGGGCTGGTGGTTGGGAGGCGGGCGATAGTGCTGGGCAGACTTATACTGTCTGTGCCAGAGCCGGTGGTGGGAGGCGGGGCTGGTGGTTGGGAGGCGGGGGATAGTGTTGGGCAGACTTATACGGTCTGTGCCAGAGCCGGTGGTGGGAGGCGGGGCTGGTGGTTAGGAGGTGGGGATAGTACTGGCCAGAATTATTACGGTCTGTGCCAGAGCCGGTGGTGGGAGGCGGGGCTGGTGGTTGGGAGGCGGGGATAGTGCTGGGCAGACTTGTACGGTCTGTGCCAGAGCCGGTGGTGGGAGGCGGGGCTGGTGGTTGGGAGGCGGGGATAGTGCTGGGCAGACTTGTACGGTCTGTGCCCTGAAAATGACAGTTACAAATCAAGGTAAGATATACATAAAAAGTAGCACATATGAGTTTGTCTTGTTGGGCAGACTGGATGGACCGTGCAGATCTTTTTCTGCCGTCATCTACTACGTATGTTACTATTTATAAATATTGCTTAACATGTTGTATTCCTTAGGTATTCAGGGTAGTGTGTTGGTTCTGCTCTATTCTATAGAGCCTTTTAAGGATGGTCTGTTATCACAACAGGTGTCTCTCATGGTTCCACCATTTCTGCAATATTTAATATTTAATGCCAATCTGTTGTGTATTGCCATGATCGGAAGTCCATTATCATCTCTATACTGATGATACTCAGTTTTGTTTTCTTGTGCTGCAATTCCTTTCTGATACTTTGTCTTTTCTGACAATCTACTTGCAAAACTTAAGCGCCTGGTGAAATGCCAATAGATTAAGGCTGAATCTAGGGGAAACTCTGAATATGTTTGTCTATTCATTTTGAATCTGGGACTTGGCCTGGTGCAGTAAACTTTGCAGGAGCTGAAATTGCTAATATTAGAGAGTGAAAGTACCTCAGAGAAACCTTGGACTCTGTTATCCTTCAAATCTGAAGAAACGGTTCTCTGAAGATAATTTTCGGACTGTTCTGCAAGCTCTGGTACTTACAGTATTGGATTACTGCAATTTTCTGTACTTAGGCCTCTTGCCATCAGTGACTGATTTTTAAATCTTTGAGAGCTGATGATTCTCCCTCACTAACCTGTTTTAGCTTCTATCAACCCTCTCGTAGTTTGCCTTCTATTGATAAGTGCTTATTGAATATTCCGTCATCTAAACATGTCAAGCATGTACACCACTTTGGGCAATTTGGTTACTGTGATTTTTAAATATTTTAACTAACGAACTAACTAAATCTCACTGTAATACGGAAATGCACACTCTACGTTTTTCAGTGACCGTCTTGTGTTAGGGGGATTTGGTGTCACTACACTTGTGTCAGTGTGATATTGATACACTATGGAATTTATTAATTTCATTTATCTGAGAGAACTAAGCAGGACTGTGAGATTTTCATGTACATACTACCTAGTTGTATATATGGTAATGGAGTTATACTAATTCACATTCTTTTGGTCTGGTGTCCTTTTCCTGTTTCCCTGGGTTTCCATCTCAGTCAGATTTAGCCTCCTTTGGGCTGTGGTGTCAGGAACCTTCATTCAGGTGTTGCTCCCTGAGGTTTAATCCCCCTCACTGGTAACCCCATTTCCATCCCACCCACCCATTTCAGCTCCTAAACTCTGCCTGAGAGGCACAGATGCAGCTCCTGTGATAGAGAAGGGAGGGGTATTGCCAGGGGTCCAGTGATACCCTGAATTATTTTCTTTCTACGGAGCTCAATACTCACATTTTCTCTCATGGTAGACTAGAAGATTCTCCCGTACGCATTGCACAACAACAATCCAGAGCTTCTATAAGTGATAATTTCCTCTCATATTTAGTTCTGTAAATATAAGACACAGAGATTGAGGTTTGTACACAGAACACACACCAACCCTCACCGATGACAGAACATGGGGCCAAAATTAGGAATGCTTTGTGCAATAACAACGATGGGACCTGACGCAGCTTTGCAAAACATGTCATGTTGGCTCAAGTCCAAAATATATAATCAAGAAGCTTTAAGATACATGAAGTATGAATTTTAAAATAATTATGACAAGATAAGTTTTGATATTTTGGATTTCTGTGATAAATTTGGGACCGAAGATGAGACAAGTGAGTTATCATCAAGAAAATTTTGCCTGTTCTGGAGTCTATACAGGGGAGAATGTTTCCTCTTACAGCTTACTAAAAAAATGATTCAGATCCTGGTATCACCTCAGTGGCAGCAACACACAGTCCCTCCACTGCCAACTACTTGTCAAGCAAACCACAACCCTGCAAGGAAGGTTATTCCGAGTCTGTAAACCTTCCAAACCAGATTCATACCATCTCCACGTCATGTCCCACTCTTCTACAACTTGTCTCAATTTCCCCAGGCATCTAATCACACTTGCAGATGCGACAGGGGTGGTCACACAAGGCCCCATGCTCCTTGGGGCCTTGCATCTCTGCTACGTCTGTCCTCCTGTCTCGGAACACCTTCCTTCTCCGTACCTTAATGTGCATCTACATTTCCTTTTGATGCCACTTCCTGTTTCTGTAAGGGTAGGATGCAGCAATGAAGAGACTCTGGGCTCAGCAGCTGATGGGATATGAAAATCACTGCTGCTGTATGCCACTCTCTACTGAAATGTGGTGGATGCACATCAAAATATGGGTAGAGGTGGTGATAATAGCTTATGGTGGTGGGTGCTAGCAGGGGTAGGGGCCCCTCTGAAGTGGTCTGCATTCGGCACCCCAATTGCTAAGACCGGTCATGAATGCGTACTTCCTGTTGCCTTGTGAGCAGGACCTGAGAGGAAACTTGCCATACACTTAAGATGTGAGACCTGGCAGCACAACACTGTTCTTTTCACTGCTGAGGGAGTGTTAAGAAAAGGAGATGCTGGACTGAGGGGGACAGAGAGGGGAGATGCTGAGCCAACAGAGGAGAAATGCTGGATAGAGGGAAGGAGAGAGAAAAGGAACCTGATGATTGCATTTGATAGGGTGGTAGAGGGTCTGATGCTAGGGTTGAGGATGGGAGAAAAGGGCCGATGGTGGCAGATCTAATCTACTACTACTTAACATTTCTAGAGCGCTACTAGGGTTACGCAGCGCTGTACAATTTAACAAAGAGAGACAGTCCTTGCTCAAAGAGCTTACAACTTAATAGACAAGTGAACGGTCGGTCCGATAGGGGCAGTCAAATTGGGGCAGTCTGGAGTCACTGAACGGTAAGGGTTAGGTGCCGAACGCAGCATTGAAGAGGTGGGCTTTAAGCAAAGACTTGAAGACGGGCAGGGAGGGGGCTTGGCGTAAGGGTTCAGGAAGGTTGTTCCAAGCATAGGGTGAGGCGAGGCAGAATGAGCGGAGCCTGGAGTTGGCGGTGGTGGGGAAGGGTACTGAGAGGAGGGATTTATCCTGTGAACGGAGGTTACGGGCGGGAACGTAAGGGGAGATGAGGGTAGAAAGATAGTGAGGGGCAGCAGACTGAGTGCATTTGTAGGTAAGAAGGAGAAGCTTGAATTGAATGCGGTATCTGATCGGAAGCCAGTGAAGTGACCTGAGGAGAGGGGTGATATGAGTATATCGGTTCTGGCAGAATATGAGACGTGCAGCAGAGTTCTGAACAGACTGAAGGGGGGATAGATGGCTAAGTGTGAAGCCGGTGAGGAGTAAGTTGCAGTAGTCCAGGTAATGAGAGCGTGGACGAGAGTTCGGGTGGTGTGTTCAGAGAGGAAAGGGCGAATTTTGCTGATGTTAAAGAGGAAGAAGCGACAGGTCTTGGCTATCTGCTGGATATGCGCAGAGAAGGAGAGAGAGGAGTCAAAGATGACTCCGAGGTTGCGGGCAGATGAGACGGGGAGGATGAGGGTGTTATCAACTGAGATAGAAAGTGGAGAAAGAGGAGAAGTGGGTTTTGGTGGAAAGACGATAAGCTCGGTCTTGGACATGTTCAGTTTCAGGTGGCGGTTGGACATCCAGGCAGCAATGTCGGATAAGCAGGCCGATACCTTTGCCTGGGTCTCCGCGGTGATGTCTGGTGTGGAGAGATACAGTTGGGTGTCATCAGCATAGAGATGATACTGGAAACCATGAGATGAGATCATGGAGCCCAGGGAAGAGGTGTAGATTGAGAAGATTGCCAAGTTTATATACCACACAAATCCCATCATGATATTCTAGGCAGTTTACAATACAAGAAGTTGCACAGAAGCAGGATAGAACAGAATAGTAAGATTAACAAAAGGTCTTCAGTTTCTTATACAACCATGCATAGTTACCTAACTTTGGTAAAGAATTCCATTCAGTAATAGCATCAATCTGATGTTTAAATCTTATATTTCCAAAAACCGGGTACCTCAGTACTAAATTTTCCTGCATTCTGACAGAATTATTTAAAGTAAATGTGAAAAGAACTGACTTAACAATTCATAATTCCCATACAGCACTTGATAGACCAAACAAAGCACTTTAAAAATGATTCGTGCAGGAGTGGAAGTTAGTCGGATCTGATGTGGGGTCTGGGAGAAAGGGGAGATAACTGCAGACCTGAGGATTGGATAAGGGGGCTGAAGTGGGAGATTGCAGAGAGATGAGAGAAGAGGTGAGTAGAGAGGAGAGATAATTGGAAGGAATAAAGGTGCAGAGAAGAAAGGAGAGAAAGGGTGGTGAAGAAACAGAAGCAAGAAAAAGGCTGGGGTAAGGACAATAGAAGTGTCTGACAGATGTACTTGCCTGCCTTCAAGCCTGCACAACTACCTAACTGCCTCCCCGCCTGCCTACCAGCTCATCTATCACCTACCAGCCTCCCTGACCATGGCCCCTTTACACATTCTCTAAATCGCCCTGTCCCTTCCTAATCTTTTCTCCCTCCCCCCACCGCTGTCCACCGCAGGTACTCATTGCCCACCCATGTCCCCTCCCATCCTACTCACTACTGCATTGCCATACCCACACCCGTCCCACACCACCTCACCATCTCTTCTATCCCCCCACTCCTTCCTAGCTCTCAACCTTCAACACTTCCTTCCTGCCATTAGCCCATTCCCATTCCTAGTAAGCTCATCCCGTCTTCGTCGCCTTCGTCGCCCTACCTCCCCCACCCTCCTCCGCTCTCTCCTGCTCCTTCTCCTACTATCGGCCGGAGACATTAATCCCAATCCAGGCCCTCTACACATGCCCTCATCTTATCCATGCAAACGCTTCCGAGACATCTCCAATCTCATTCCTGTTCCCCTCCTTCCCCCTTCTTCCCTCCCCTTCTCATGCGCCCTGTGGAACGCCCGCTCCGTGTGCAACAAACTTCTCCTCATCCACGATCTCTTTATCTCCCGCTCCCTTCATCTGCTCACCCTAACTGAAACCTGGCTCACCCCCGATGACTCGGCCTCAGTCGCGGCTCTATGCCATGGAGGCTCTCTCTTCTCCCACACCCCCCACCCAGTCGGCCGCGGAGGAGGTGTCGGGTTACTACTCTCACCTGCCTGTAGTTTTCAACCCCTCCCCCTACCACAATCTCACTGCTTCTCATCCTTTGAAGTTCACTCCATCCGTCTATTCTACCCGTTGCCACTCAGAATTGCAGTCATCTACCGCCCCCCTGATAAATCTCTCTCTTCCTTCCTCACTGACTTCGATGCCTGGCTTTCTGTTTTTCTTGACCCCTCATCTCCGTCCCTCATTCTCGGAGACTTTAACATACACGTTGACGACCCCTCCGACTCTCACGCTCCTCAGTTCCTCACTCTAACATCCTCCTTCGGTCTCCAGCTGTGCTCCACCACCCCTATTCACCGCGATGGCCATTGTATTGACCTCGTCCTCTCCTTTTCCGGCTCACCCTCCAATTTCCACACCTCGGCTCTTCCTATCTCTGACCATCACCTGATCACCTTCACCCTCCTTCACCCCCTCTCAGCCCCGCCCAACATTAACCACTACTTCTAGGAATCTCCAGGCTATTGACCCTCCCACCTTATCCTCTAGTATTTCTGATCTCCTCCCCTCTATCATGTCCTCCGAGTCTGTCGACAAGGCTGTCTCCACTTATAATGCCACTCTCTCCTCTGGACACCCTCGCACCATCCATCTCCCGTCCCACAAGGCGTACTAATCCTCAGCCCTGGTTAACCCCTTGCATTCGCTACCTTCGTTCCTGCGCCCAATCTGCTGAACGCCTCTGGAGGAAATCCCGCACCCATTCAGATTCCCTTCATTACAAATTCATGCTATCCTCCTTCCAGTCCTCCCTATTCCTTGCCAAACAGGACTACTACACCCAATTAACCAATTCTCTCAGCTCCAACCTTCGTCGTCTCTTCGCCACCCTTAACTCCCTCCTCAAAGTGCCCTCCTCTCCCACCCACCCCCCTCTCTCTCTCCTCAATCTCTGGCTGACTACTTCCACGACAAAGTGCAAAAGATCAACCTTGAATTCACTACCAAGCCACCTCCTCTTCTCTCTTCAGCCCCCTCCCTCAACCAACCAACTAACTCTTTCTCCTCCTTTCCTGTTATCACCGAGGAGGAAACCGCCCGCCTCCTTTCCTCCTTGAAATGCACAACCTGTTCCTCGGATCCCATCCCCACCAACTTACTGAACACCATCTCTCATACTGTCACCCCCTCCATCTGTCATATCCTCAACCTCTCTCTCTCCACTGCAACTGTCCCTGACACCTTCAAGCACGCCGTAGTCACACCTCTCCTCAAAAAACCTTCACTTGACCCGGCCTGTCCCTCCAACTACCGCCCCATCTCCCTCCTACCCTTCCTCTCCAAAATACTTGAGCGTGCCGTTCACAGCCGCTGCCTCGATTTCCTCTCTCAGGCCATCCTCGATCCACTTCAATCTGGTTTTTGCCCTCTACACTCGACATAAACAGCACTCTCTAAAGTCTGTAATGACCTGTTCCTTGCCAAATCTAGAGGCCATTACTCCATCCTTAATCTCCTCGATCTATCCGCCGCTTTCGACACTGTCAATCATGACTTACTTCTTGCCACACTGACCTCATTTGGATTCCAGGGCTCTGTCCTCTCCTGGTTCTCATCCTATCTCTCCCACCGTACCTTCAAAGTACACTCTCATGGATCCTCCTCCACCCCCATCCCACTCTCTGTCGGAGTTCCCCAGGGATCTGTCCTTGGACCCCTTCTTTTCTCAATCTACACCTCTTCCCTGGGCTCACTGATCTCATCCCATGGGTTCCAGTATCATCTTTATGCTGATGACACCCAGCTGTATCTCTCCATACTAGACATCACCATGGAGACCCAGGCCAAGGTGTCGGCCTGCTTATCCGACATTGCTGCTTGGATGTCCATCCACCACCTGAAACTGAACATGGCCAAGACCGAGCTTATCGCTTGAACCGATATACTCATATCACCCCTCTCCTCAAGTCACTTCACTGGCTTCCGATCAGATACCGGATACAGTTCAAGCTTCTCCTTCTTACCTACAAATGCACTCAGTCTGCAGCACCTCATTACCTCTCTAGCCTCATCTCCCCTTATGTTCCCGCCCGTAACCTCCGCTCACAGGACAAATCCCTCCTCTCAACACCCTTCTCCACCACCGCCAATTCCAGGCTCCGCCCATTCTGCCTCGCATCACCTTACGCATGGAATAAACAAACATAGAACACTAGCAAAGCTATACACAGGCTACAAGCCAGACGGTGCCTAAGCTAGCTAGTCCAAACAAACATAGAACACTAGCAAAGCTATACACAGGCTACAAGCCAGACGGTGCCTAAGCTGGCTAGTCTACACTAGGAACAATCACAGTCTTGGGATAGTGGCTAGCAAGGACGGCTAGTCTAACATTAGGAACAAACACAGTCTTGGGATAATGGCTAGCAAGGGCGGCTAGTCTAACACTAGGAACAAACACAGTCTTGGGATAGTGGCTAGCAAGGGCGGCTAGTCTAACACTAGGAACAAACACAGTCTTGGGATAGTGGCTAGCAAGGGCGGCTAGTCTAAGACTAGGAACAATCACAGTCTTGGGATAGTGGCTAGCAAGGGCGGCTAGTCTAACACTAGGAACAAACACAGTCTTGGGATAGTGGCTAGCAAGGGCGGCTAGTCTAAGACTAGGAACAATCACAGTCTTGGGATAGTGGCTAGCAAGGGCGGCTAGTCTAACACTAGGAACAAACACAGTCTTGGGATAGTGGCTAGCAAGGGCGGCTAGTCTAACACTAGGAACAAACGCAGAGAACTAGCAGAGCTATGCACAGGCTACAAGCCAGACGGTGCCTAAGCTAACTAGTCATGCTCTGGAAACAAACACAGAGACCTAGCAGAGCTATGCACAGGTTACAAGCCACACGGTGCCTAAGCTAACTAGTCTAAACAAACATAGAACACTAGCAAAGCTATACACAGGCTACAAGCCAGACGGTGCCTAAGCTAGCTAGTCCAAACAAACATAGAACACTAGCAAAGCTATACACAGGCTACAAGCCAGACGGTGCCTAAGCTGGCTAGTCTACACTAGGAACAATCACAGTCTTGGGATAGTGGCTAGCAAGGACGGCTAGTCTAACATTAGGAACAAACACAGTCTTGGGAAAGTGGCTAGCAAGGGCGGCTAGTCTAACATTAGGAACAAACACAGTCTTGGGATAATGGCTAGCAAGGGCGGCTAGTCTAACGTTAGGAACAAACACAGTCTTGGGATAGTGGCTAGCAAGGGCAGCTAGTCTAACATTAGGAACAAACACAGTCTTGGGATAGTGGCTAGCAAGGGCGGCTAGTCTAACACTAGGAACAAACACAGTCTTGGGATAGTGGCTAGCAAGGGCGGCTAGTCTAACACTAGGAACAAACACAGTCTTGGGATAGTGGCTAGCAAGGGCGGCTAGTCTAAGACTAGGAACAATCACAGTCTTGGGATAGTGGCTAGCAAGGGCGGCTAGTCTAAGACTAGGAACAATCACAGTCTTGGGATAGTGGCTAGCAAGGGCGGCTAGTCTAAGACTAGGAACAATCACAGTCTTGGGATAGTGGCTAGCAAGGGCGGCTAGTCTAAGACTAGGAACAATCACAGTCTTGGGATAGTGGCTAGCAAGGGCGGCTAGTCTAACACTAGGAACAAACACAGTCTTGGGATAGTGGCTAGCAAGGACGGCTAGTCTAACATTAGGAACAAACAGTCTTGGGAAAGTGGCTAGCAAGGGCGGCTAGTCTAACATTAGGAACAAACACAGTCTTGGGATAATGGCTAGCAAGGGCGGCTAGTCTAACGTTAGGAACAAACACAGTCTTGGGATAGTGGCTAGCAAGGGCAGCTAGTCTAACATTAGGAACAAACACAGTCTTGGGATAGTGGCTAGAAAGGGCGGCTAGTCTAACACTAGGAACAAACACAGTCTTGGGATAGTGGCTAGCAAGGGCGGCTAGTCTAACACTAGGAACAAACACAGTCTTGGGATAGTGGCTAGCAAGGGCGGCTAGTCTAACACTAGGAACAAACACAGTCTTGGGATAGTGGCTAGCAAGGGCAGCTAGTCTAACACTAGGAACAAACACAGTCTTGGGATAGTGGCTAGCAAGGGCGGCTAGTCTAACACTAGGAACAAACACAGTCTTGGGATAGTGGCTAGCAAGGGCGGCTAGTCTAACACTAGGAACAAACACAGAGAACTAGCAGAGCTATGCACAGGCTACAAGCCAGACGGTGCCTAAGCTAACTAGTCATGCTCTGGAAACAAACACAGAGACCTAGCAGAGCTATGCACAGGCTACAAGCCACACGGTGCCTAAGCTAACTAGTCTAAACAAACACACAGCACTAGCAAAGCTATACACAGGCTACAAGCCAGACGGTGCCTAAGCTAACTAGTCTAAACAAACACACAGCACTAGCAAAGCTATACACAGGCTACAAGCCAGACGGTGCCTAAGCTAGCTAGTCCAAACAAACATAGAACACTAGCAAAGCTATACACAGGCTACAAGCCAGACGGTGCCTAAGCTGGCTAGTCTACACTAGGAACAATCACAGTCTTGGGATAGTGGCTAGCAAGGACGGCTAGTCTAACATTAGGAACAAACACAGTCTTGGGATAATGGCTAGCAAGGGCGGCTAGTCTAACGTTAGGAACAAACACAGTCTTGGGATAGTGGCTAGCAAGGGCAGCTAGTCTAACATTAGGAACAAACACAGTCTTGGGATAGTGGCTAGCAAGGGCGGCTAGTCTAACATTAGGAAGAAACACAGTCTTGGGATAGTGGCTAGCAAGGGCGGCTAGTCTAACACTAGGAACAAACGCAGAGAACTAGCAGAGCTATGCATAGGCTACAAGCCACACGGTGCCTAAGCTAGCTAGATTAAACAAACATAGAAACTCACACAGAGCAAACACTGAAACTGTGTACAGAGCACTCCATACACCAGGACCTTTAGATGAGATGCAAAGGCCAGGACTGTAGTCTCCATGTGATTAATAAAGCCCTCAACACCAGAGCCACAGCTGCAGCAATCACCTTGCAACCAAACAGAGGCTTGACACACAGAGCAGTCAGCCCATAGGAAGGAACAGCGGGAGCCATCTTGGATACTGGCAAAGAGGAGTAGGCGGCAGCCATCTTGGAAGAGGCAAAGCCCACACAGGTGAGGTTCAGTAGGGCAATCAGCACCCTGAGCCAGAGAGAAACTAAGACAGAGACAGACACAGAGACAAGCAGAAGCCAGCACAGCCACTGACTCCCAGAAACAGGGTAAGTCTGAGGGTTGTCACGGCCACGGACGGGACAAAACCAATAGAACCAGGTTATTCTGTCATGACCCTCATTTTACCTCTCTCCTCCTCTAACTCAGCTGGAAGTAAACTAGTCCCTCATAGCATAAATATGAAGAGAAAGGAGTAAACTTATACTCCCTTGTGGGTATGTAGACAGGTCTCAGCCTAAGTAATGCAGAAAAGCTTGTCATCTCTGTATTTTCTTGCACCAGATTCCACTTTACCATAGCTTTAGACAGATGGACATGGTTTTATTTTTCTATTGTTATTATCCAAATTCTGCTATGGTACCTTCCACAAATGAGAACTGTGGCCAGGGGTGTTCTGGTAAATTTTTAACAACGGGCTCTCTCTCTCTCTCCGGGCATAGCCGGCTCTGAAATTTTTTTTTTTTTTTTTTGGGGGGGGGGGGGGGGGGGAATACATGCCTCTCTCTCCCCTCCCGTGTGCGGGCATGCTAGGCATACGTTTGCCGAGCCCCACCAGCCAATAAATGGACTGCCAACATTCTCTGCTGCTTGTTTCTGGCTCTGAGCAGCATGATGGAACCTTCTTGCGCTTGCATGAAAAGTCCCAGCCTGATGCTCAGAGCCAGAAACAAGGAGCAGGGAGCAGCAGCAGTCTATTTACTTGGCTAGTGGGGCCAGCATCACTGTCAGCAAAGTAAAAGAGAATTCAGGAGGGGGTCCAAGCACAAAGGGAGTCAGTTGTTAAAGTAGCCATGGAGGACCCTACTTTAACAACCGGCTCCCAAAATTCTTAAAAACTTAACAAACGGCTCTCGCGAGCCTGTGAGAGCCCACTCCAGCACACCACTGACTGTGGCTGATGAGAGAGGTGGGTCTTCTAGACCAGTTTAACTGGTACCTTATGAAGAAGATTAAAGGTAAAAACTAAATTATCCCAGATGCTTCTTCCTCAGTGAGGAAGAATGCAGAGCAAGATAATTCTTGTGCCAGAACTAATATTAGTCTTCACCTCACGAAACACAAACAGCAGCTGAGCAGCACTCCCCGCGGCCCCACACAACAGGTACAGGAGCCAGCATAGTGCTCTGCACCAGCAAGCAGCAGCCCAGGTAAAATAAAAATACATCTATTTTTAAAATTTTAATGTGTACAGAGTGACTCAGAGTGTAATCAAAATGCTGGCTGGTGATGGGCTTCTGGGTGGGGTCAGTACTTCACTGCCTAGAGCAAAAAAGATATATTTAATCATTAATAATGATGGCTCTGGTGATGGGCTTCTGGGTGGGGGGGGGGGGGTGGACTTCACTGCCTAGGGCAAAAAAAAAAAGGTATATTTAATCACTAAATATACCTGTTTTGCCCTAGCAGTGAAGAGCCCACCCCCACTCAGAAACTCACCAGCAATACATTTTAATAGTGACCAGGTTCATTTTAAAAAGGTTGTCTATTTTTCATGTTGGTGGTGGGTTTTTGGAAGTGGATGGTCTCTGCAGTGCCTAGGTTAAAATTTGTTTAAAAGTGTGGGTGGTCTTCTTTGGGTGGAGGTGGGATCTGCAGTTCCCAGAACATTAAAAAAAAAGTCTTATATTTAATGTCATGGGGGGTGGGTTGGGAGTACTAAGCTACAAGGAGGGGTGGGGTGGTAAGATAGGGCTAATACTTAACTATGGGATGGATGGTGGGGAAGGGAAGGATAGATACTGGGCTACAGGGATGGATGGGGGGTAAAGTAGAGAAGAGACGGGCTGATTCTGTGCTATGGGATTGGATGGGGGGTAAAGTAGAGAAGAGACGGGCTGATTTTGGGCTACAGGGATGGATGGGGGTAAAGTAGAGAAGAGACGGGCTGATTCTGGGCTATGGGATTGGATGGGGGGTAAAGTAGAGAAGAGACGGGCTGATTCTGGGCTACAGGGATGGATGGGGGTAAAGTAGAGAAGAGACGGGCTGATTCTGGGCTATGGGATTGGATGGGGGGTAAAGTAGAGAAGAGACGGGCTGATTCTGGGCTATAGGATTGGATGGGGGGGTAGGGAAGGGAAAAGCTGATGTTGGATTACTTGGATGAATGGGGGGTAAGGGAAAGGAAAGATCTTTGTTTTATGTTTTTGTGATATGTTTTAAAGCTATGTGTGTTGAATTGTGATCCGCTTAGAATTGCAGAGATAGTGTGGTATAGAAATTTAGAAAATAAATATTTCTAATTTTTGGTCTTTTATTCTGTAATTGACGAGGGTTGGTCTGTGGGTCTGCATGTGACTGAGCAGGTGAAGGATATGTGCCAAACTGTGGCAATTTTATTTTGTCAGCATCAGAATAGAGAGAAAACAGTAGAGCCAAAGGAAGGGAAAAAGACTTCAAAGATATTTTACCTGTTTTGCTTAATCAGGCATTTACATTTGTTATAAAACAAAGTTTGAAGGATATAGGCAAACGTATCAACACACATAACAGAATCCTGCAATATAATTACAGCAATGGCAATTATAGAAGACTTATATCTGGTCAAGTTTGATATGGCATAATGTAATTATATTTAAAAATATTGTTTTTTTTTCATTTCCATTAAAGTATATATGTGGTTTATGATGATACAGGGCAACTGTTGGGCAAGCTACTTAGAAATCCATCATCAAGTGCATTCTAAGGCATTATTTTGTAGTATCCCAAGAAACACTACTCATACTTATATACATAGTGCCCACCCATATTAGCTCTGGGCCCACCCAAAATGTCAGGTCTGGCTACGCCACTATATCCAACTGAAACAGCTTTAGACTTGTTACAGATGGACCAAGAATTTAAAAAAAACGAGAATGTGGATTGCTTTGTTTTGAGTGAATGGGGATGACGGCTGTGCTGGTAAGGGGAAACTTAGATTGTCCTAATTGGCTTCCTTGCTTACAGTGGACTAGACAGGCTCACTTCCACTCCTGTCTATTAAACCTCCTTGCAGCAGATAATAGGTTTGCTTGATGTGATTTGAGTGTATGGCAATGACGGCTGCATGGGGGAGTGGAAACAGAGATTAACCAAATTGGCTTCCTTGCTTACAGTGGACTAGACAGGCTCACTTCCACTCCTGTCTATTAAACCTCCTTGCAGCAGATAATAGGTTTGCTTGATGTGATTTGAGTGTATGGCAATGTCGGCTGCACGGGGGAGTAGAAACAGAGATTATCCAAATTGGCTTCCTTGCTTACAGTGGACTAGACAGGCTCACTTCCACTCCTGTCTATTAAACCTCCTTGCAGCAGATAATAGGTTTGCTTGATGTGATTTGAGTGTATGGCAATGACGGCTGCATGGGGGAGTGGAAACAGAGATTAACCAAATTGGCTTCCTTGCTTACAGTGGACTAGACAGGCTCACTTCCACTCCTGTCTATTAAACCTCCTTGCAGCAGATAATAGGTTTGCTTGATGTGATTTGAGTGTATGGCAATGACGGCTGCATGGGGGAGTGGAAACAGAGATTAACCAAATTGGCTTCCTTGCTTACAGTGGACTAGACAGGCTCACTTCCACTCCTGTCTATTAAACCTCCTTGCAGCAGATAATAGGTTTGCTTGATGTGATTTGAGTGTATGGCAATGACGGCTGCATGGGGGAGTGGAAACAGAGATTAACCAAATTGGCTTCCTTGCTTACAGTGGACTAGACAGGCTCACTTCCACTCCTGTCTATTAAACCTCCTTGCAGCAGATAATAGGTTTGCTTGATGTGATTTGAGTGTATGGCAATGACGGCTGCATGGGGGAGTGGAAACAGAGATTAACCAAATTGGCTTCCTTGCTTACAGTGGACTAGACAGGCTCACTTCCACTCCTGTCTATTAAACCTCCTTGCAGCAGATAATAGGTTTGCTTGATGTGATTTGAGTGTATGGCAATGACGGCTGCATGGGGGAGTGGAAACAGAGATTAACCAAATTGGCTTCCTTGCTTACAGTGGACTAGACAGGCTCACTTCCACTCCTGTCTATTAAACCTCCTTGCAGCAGATAATAAGTTTGCTTGATGTGATTTGAGTGTATGGCAATGACGGCTGCATGGGGGAGTGGAAACAGAGATTAACCAAATTGGCTTCCTTGCTTACAGTGGACTAGACAGGCTCACTTCCACTCCTGTCTATTAAACCTCCTTGCAGCAGATAATAGGTTTGCTTGATGTGATTTGAGTGTATGGCAATGACGGCTGCATGGGGGAGTGGAAACAGAGATTAACCAAATTGGCTTCCTTGCTTACAGTGGACTAGACAGGCTCACTTCCACTCCTGTCTATTAAACCTCCTTGCAGCAGATAATAGGTTTGCTTGATGTGATTTGAGTGTATGGCAATGACGGCTGCATGGGGGAGTGGAAACAGAGATTAACCAAATTGGCTTCCTTGCTTACAGTGGACTAGACAGGCTCACTTCCACTCCTGTCTTTTAAACCTCCTTGCAGCAGATAATAAGTTTGCTTGATGTGATTTGAGAGTATGGCAATGACGGCTGCATGGGGGAGTGGAAACAGAGATTAACCAAATTGGCTTCCTTGCTTACAGTGGACTAGACAGGCTCACTTCCACTCCTGTCTATTAAACCTCCTTGCAGCAGATAATAGGTTTGCTTGATGTGATTTGAGTGTATGGCAATGACGGCTGCATGGGGGAGTGGAAACAGAGATTAACCAAATTGGCTTCCTTGCTTACAGTGGACTAGACAGGCTCACTTCCACTCCTGTCTATTAAACCTCCTTGCAGCAGATAATAGGTTTGCTTGATGTGATTTGAGTGTATGGCAATGTCGGCTGCACGGGGTAGTAGAAACAGAGATTAACCAAATTGGCTTCCTTGCTTACAGTGGACTAGACAGGCTCACTTCCACTCCTGTCTATTAAACCTCCTTGCAGCAGATAATAGGTTTGCTTGATGTGATTTGAGTGTATGGCAATGACGGCTGCATGGGGGAGTGGAAACAGAGATTAACCAAATTGGCTTCCTTGCTTACAGTGGACTAGACAGGCTCACTTCCACTCCTGTCTATTAAACCTCCTTGCAGCAGATAATAGGTTTGCTTGATGTGATTTGAGTGTATGGCAATGACGGCTGCATGGGGGAGTGGAAACAGAGATTAACCAAATTGGCTTCCTTGCTTACAGTGGACTAGACAGGCTCACTTCCACTCCTGTCTATTAAACCTCCTTGCAGCAGATAATAGGTTTGCTTGATGTGATTTGAGTGTATGGCAATGGCGGCTGCATGGGGGAGTGGAAACAGAGATTAACCAAATTGGCTTCCTTGCTTACAGTGGACTAGACAGGCTCACTTCCACTCCTGTCTATTAAACCTCCTTGCAGCAGATAATAGGTTTGCTTGATGTGATTTGAGTGTATGGCAATGACGGCTGCATGGGGGAGTGGAAACAGAGATTAACCAAATTGGCTTCCTTGCTTACAGTGGACTAGACAGGCTCACTTCCACTCCTGTCTATTAAACCTCCTTGCAGCAGATAATAGGTTTGCTTGATGTGATTTGAGTGTATGGCAATGACGGCTGCATGGGGGAGTGGAAACAGAGATTAACCAAATTGGCTTCCTTGCTTACAGTGGACTAGACAGGCTCACTTCCACTCCTGTCTATTAAACCTCCTTGCAGCAGATAATAAGTTTGCTTGATGTGATTTGAGTGTATGGCAATGACGGCTGCATGGGGGAGTGGAAACAGAGATTAACCAAATTGGCTTCCTTGCTTACAGTGGACTAGACAGGCTCACTTCCACTCCTGTCTATTAAACCTCCTTGCAGCAGATAATAGGTTTGCTTGATGTGATTTGAGTGTATGGCAATGACGGCTGCATGGGGGAGTGGAAACAGAGATTAACCAAATTGGCTTCCTTGCTTACAGTGGACTAGACAGGCTCACTTCCACTCCTGTCTATTAAACCTCCTTGCAGCAGATAATAGGTTTGCTTGATGTGATTTGAGTGTATGGCAATGACGGCTGCATGGGGGAGTGGAAACAGAGATTAACCAAATTGGCTTCCTTGCTTACAGTGGACTAGACAGGCTCACTTCCACTCCTGTCTATTAAACCTCCTTGCAGCAGATAATAGGTTTGCTTGATGTGATTTGAGTGTATGGCAATGACGGCTGCATGGGGGAGTGGAAACAGAGATTAACCAAATTGGCTTCCTTGCTTACAGTGGACTAGACAGGCTCACTTCCACTCCTGTCTATTAAACCTCCTTGCAGCAGATAATAGGTTTGCTTGATGTGATTTGAGTGTATGGCAATGACGGCTGCATGGGGGAGTGGAAACAGAGATTAACCAAATTGGCTTCCTTGCTTACAGTGGACTAGACAGGCTCACTTCCACTCCTGTCTTTTAAACCTCCTTGCAGCAGATAATAAGTTTGCTTGATGTGATTTGAGTGTATGGCAATGACGGCTGCATGGGGGAGTGGAAACAGAGATTAACCAAATTGGCTTCCTTGCTTACAGTGGACTAGACAGGCTCACTTCCACTCCTGTCTATTAAACCTCCTTGCAGCAGATAATAGGTTTGCTTGATGTGATTTGAGTGTATGGCAATGACGGCTGCATGGGGGAGTGGAAACAGAGATTAACCAAATTGGCTTCCTTGCTTACAGTGGACTAGACAGGCTCACTTCCACTCCTGTCTATTAAACCTCCTTGCAGCAGATAATAGGTTTGCTTGATGTGATTTGAGTGTATGGCAATGACGGCTGCATGGGGGAGTGGAAACAGAGATTAACCAAATTGGCTTCCTTGCTTACAGTGGACTAGACAGGCTCACTTCCACTCCTGTCTATTAAACCTTGCAGCAGATAATAGGTTTGCTTGATGTGATTTGAGTGTATGGCAATGTCGGCTGCATGGGGGAGTGGAAACAGAGATTAACCAAATTGGCTTCCTTGCTTACAGTGGACTAGACAGGCTCACTTCCACTCCTGTCTATTAAACCTCCTTGCAGCAGATAATAAGTTTGCTTGATGTGATTTGAGTGTATGGCAATGACGGCTGCATGGGGGAGTGGAAACAGAGATTAACCAAATTGGCTTCCTTGCTTACAGTGGACTAGACAGGCTCACTTCCACTCCTGTCTATTAAACCTTGCAGCAGATAATAGGTTTGCTTGATGTGATTTGAGTGTATGGCAATGTCGGCTGCATGGGGGAGTGGAAACAGAGATTAACCAAATTGGCTTCCTTGCTTACAGTGGACTAGACAGGCTCACTTCCACTCCTGTCTATTAAACCTCCTTGCAGCAGATAATAAGTTTGCTTGATGTGATTTGAGTGTATGGCAATGACGGCTGCATGGGGGAGTGGAAACAGAGATTAACCAAATTGGCTTCCTTGCTTACAGTGGACTAGACAGGCTCTCTTCACCCACTACTACTACTTAACATTTCTAAGGCGCTACTAGGGCCCCGCGCCTGGGGTCGCCCCGCCCGCCGCTCCCCCCCCTCCCCAACGATTGATCGCTGTCCTGTAAAAAAATTGAGAAGCGTCCGAGTAGCAGGCAGCGCCTCGCGTCTGCCCTGCTAGTAAAAATCTCCTGCACGTCGTCGGGCCGGCCTTCCCGCATTAAGTCCCGCCCTTCTCCGAGGTAATAAGCTCTTCCCGCATTGTCCCGCCCTCCTCTGAGGTAATAGCCTATTACCTCAGGAGGGCGGGACTTAATGCGGGAAGAGCCTATTACCTCAGAGGAGGGCGGGACAATGCGGGAAGGCCGGCCCGACGACGTGCAGGAGATTTTTACTAGCAGGGCAGACGTGAGGCGCTGCCTGCTACTCAGCGCTTCTCAATTTTTTTTTAAAGTTAGTGGGTGCAGCAGGAGGAGAACAGAGTTGGTAGGTGGGTCGGGTCGGGTTGGGGGGGACTCAGATGGGAGAAGGGTGTGGGATGGGGGTTCTCAGTTGGGGGGAGGGGTAAGGGGGACTCAGATGGGAGAAGGGTGTGGGATGGGGGTTCTCAGTTGGGGGGGGAGGGGGTAAGGGGGACTCAGATGGGAGAAGGGTGTGGGATGGGGGTTCTCAGTTGGGGGAAGGGGTAAGGGGGACTCAGATGGGAGAAGGGTGTGGGATGGGGGTTCTCAGTTGGGGGAAGGGGGTAAGGGGGGACTCGGAGAAGGGTGTGGGATGGGGGTTCTCAGTTGGGGGGAGGGGGTAAGGGGGACTCAGATGGGAGAAGGGTGTGGGATGGGGGTTCTCAGATGGGAGAAGGGGGCTGGAACTGGGGTTTGAGAAGGGGCCATATGGGAAATGGGGGCTATGCATGGGGCTGGTGGGAAAATGGGGCATGCTTGGATCAGGTGGGAGAATGGTTCTGGGGCTGAAAAGCGGGGCTCTAATACAAGGCATATGGATGAAGGGGGCTGAAAAGGAGGGTAGGTGGGATAAGGGGACTAGTACTGGGACTGGAGGCTGAAAAGGGGCAGGGGCTGAAACTGTGGGTACTGGGGGCTGAAAAGGAGATAGGGAGAAGTGGCTGGGGCTGAAGCTTGGGACTGGTGGGAGAAAAGGGCTGGGGCTGAAATGGGGGACTGGTGGGATAGTGGGGCTGAAAAAAAGGGGCAGAGAGAGGGGCAGATCCTGGATGGAAGGGGGAGCGAGAGGGAGGGCAGACCCGGATGGATGGGAGAGGGAGGGCAAATGGTGGATTGAAGGGGCAGAGAGAAAGGGCAGACAGTGGATGGAAGGTATAGAAAGGGCAGACAGTGAATGGAAGGGGCAGAGATAGAGGGCAGATGTGCACGGAAGGGGCAGGGAGAGAGGGCAGACATTGGATGGAGGGGACAGCAGAGAGGGCAGACACTGGATGGCAGAGAGAGAGCGAAGACAGATGCTGGATGGAAGGAAGACAGTGAAAAGAAGATGAGGAAAGCAGAAACCAGAGACGACAAACTGTAAATAAAATATATATTTTTATTTTTTTGCTTTAGGATATAGTATTGTAGCTGTGTTAATAAATGTTTATAATAAGGTAATCTTTGTATTGGACTAATTTTAATACATTTTGTCAAACTTTCGGAGAACAAAGCCCCCTTCCTCAGGTCAGGATAGGATACTGTAACAGCTCTATACTGTATTGACCTGAGGACGGAGGTTTTGTCCTCTGAAAGCTAAATGTATTAGTCCAATAAAATGGTATTATTTTATTTTCTATATTTGTTTTATTTCTATTTGTTAATTTGTAAAGTGGTGATTGGTATTTGTTAGTTTTTTTTCAAATTTACATCCGTTGTCTTTATATTTTGCACAGTACTAGGGGACATTTTCTGTTTCTGTGGTGTTGTATGCAGAGTCTGGCATCTTGGGGGTTCAGTTTAATTTTTGTCTAAATAGAAAGTTTAAATATTACTACTTATTCTATAGTGGATTAGGGTGTATCAGTGTTTGTGAAAAAGACATGGTTTTCAGTTGGCATTGACTGTGCAGGATCGACAAGCCCTGGAGCTGGGGGCCTTGGAGCTCGGAGGGAGGGGTGGCCGGCTCTGGAGCTAGGGTGGGGGTGGAGCTAGGGTGGGGCGGAGTTAGGGTGGGGGCGGGGCTAGGGTGGGGCCCCGTCAAATTGGTCTGCATAGGGCCCCGCACTTGCTAAGACCGGCCCTGAATGGAAGTAAAACCCGGCTGGCTCAATCCGTCCTCCTTTTTCTGGAGCCATATGGTAACACTAAAGAGGTGGGCTTTGAGCAAGGATTTGAAGATGGACAGGGAGGGGGCTTGGCGAATGGGCTCAAGGAGTTTATTCCAAGCATGGGGTGAGGCGAGGCAGAAGGGACGGAGCCTGGAGTTGGCGGTGGTGGAGAAGGGTACTGAAAGGAGGGATTTGTCTTGAGAGCGGAGGTTACAGGTAGGAACGTAGGGGGAGATGAGGGTAGAGAGGTAGGGAGGGGCTGCAGATCGAGTGCATTTGTAGGTTAGTAGGAGAAGCTTGAACTGTATGCGGTACCTAATCGGAAGCCAGTGCAGTGACTTGAGGAGAGGGGTGATATGAGTATATCGGTCCAGACGGAAGATAAGACGTGCAGCAGAGTTCTGAACGGACTGAAGGGGGGATAGATGGCTAAGTGGGAGGCCAGTGAGGAGTAGGTTGCAGTAGTCAAGGCGAGAGGTAATGAGAGAGTGGATGAGAGTTCGGGTGGTGTGCTCAGAGAGGAAAGGGCGAATTTTGCTAATGTTATAGAGGAAGAAGCGACAGGTCTTGGCTATCTGCTGGATATGCGCAGAGAAGGAGAGGGAGGAGTCGAAGATGACTCCAAGGTTGCGGGCAGATGAGACGGGGAGGATGAGGGTGTTATCAACTGAGATAGAGAGTGGAGGGAGAGGAGAAGTGGGTTTGGGTGGGAAGACAATAAGTTCGGTCTTGGCCATGTTCAGTTTCAGGTGGCGGTTGGACATCCAGGCAGCAATGTCGGATAAGCAGGCCTATACCTTGGCCTGGGTATTGCGAAGAAAAGAGCGGGGCGAAGCCTGGGGAGAAGAGAAGCACAATTTCAGGGCAGGCACTGACAGGTAACGCTGATCGCTGCCTCCCGGACGGCCGTTCCCCGAAGCCGCGGGAGAAAAGGCAGCGACAGCAATGAAGGATTTGGATGGGCGGGCCTGGAGGGAAAGTGGGTGGGCCTGGGCCCGTCCAGGCCCACCCGTGGCTACGCCCCTGCCTGGGAGGAGCTGGGTTATTTGCAATGATAAGTATGGCGTATTGTGATGTCCTAGTTACCCAGCGCCACACTGCTCTTAAGGTCCTCAACATAGGAAAGACTTTCAATACATTAGGCAGGCAACCCACTGGATTTTATTTATTTATTTATTTATTGCATTTGTACCCCACCTTTTCCCACCTATTTGTAGGCTCAAAGTGGCTTACAGAGTGTGGTTATGACATAATCATTTCGTGATAACAGGTACAATTCTTATAGTTTGAATGTTGGTAAGAGAAAATAAGCATAGTCGTTTCATGATAACAAGTACAATTATTACTGTTTAAAGATTGGGTAAGGGAGGATAGACGGGAAGGTAAGTTAGAGGTGAGCTGTGGTGATTGTGTGATTTGATGGAGTAGTTTGTAGGCTATGTATTTTCCTTGTAGGTCTTTTGGAAGAGATGAGTTTTCAGAGATTTGCGGAAGTTAGTTAACTCGTCAATAGCTTTCAGGTCTGTAGGTAGAGCATTCCACAGCTGCGTGCTCAAGTAGGAGAAGGTGGTGGCATGTGTCAGTTTGTATTTCAGTCCTTTGCAGCTGGGAAAGTGCAGATTGAGATATTTGCGGGATGATCTTACAGTGTTTCTGGGAGGCAAGTCCACAAGGTTTAGCATGTAGATTGGGGCGTCTGCGTGTATAATTTTGTGTACTATCGTGCAGATCTTGAACTCAACACTTTCTTTGAGTGGGAGCCAGTGGAGTTTCTCTCTTAGGGGTTTAGCACTTTCATATTTATTTTTTCCAAATATGAGTCTGGCGGCTGTATTCTGGGCTGTTTGGAGTTTTTTGATAGCTTGTTCTTTGCAGCCGGCGTATAGTGCATTACAGTAGTCCAGGTGACTTATTACCATTGACTGTACCAGGGTGCGGAAGATATGTCTTGGGAAGAAAGGTTTTACTCTTTTGAGTTTCCACATTGAGTGGAACATTCTCTTCATTGTATTCTTCACATGAGTATCAAGTGTGAGGTTTCGGTCGATAGTCACTTCAAGAATGTTTAGGTTTTGCACGACGGGAAGAGAACAGTATGGTGTGGTTATTTTGGAGTAGGTGTTTTTGCTGTGTTGTGAGGTTAGTACAAGACATTGTGTTTTCTCTGCGTTGAGTTTCAGTTTGAACGCATTAGCCCAGGAGTGCATAGTTTGGAGGCTTTGATTGATCTCGTTGGTGATTTCGTTTAGATCCTGCTTGAATGGGATGTAGATCATGACATCGTCTGCATATATATAGGGATTGAAGTTTTGATTGGCTAGAAGTTTGGCTAGTGGTATCATCATTAGGTTGAAGAGAGTTGGTGATAGGGGGGATCCTTGGGGAACTCCGCATTCAGGTGTCCATGGGGATGATGTATGCGCGTTGATTGTACTTGGTATGATCTTGTGGTCAGGAATCCTTTGAACCATTTGAGAAGTGTGCCTCCTACTCCGAAGTATTTTAGTATATGTAATAGTATTTCATGGTTGACCATGTCGAAGGCGCTGGACATGTCAAATTGTAGGAGGAGTATGTTGTTGCCAGTTGCAATTGCTTGTTTGAAAGCGTTCATTGCCGATACTAGTACCGTTTCAGTACTGTGATTTGTCCGGAATCCTGACTGTGATTCGTGCAGAATTGAATGTTCGGTTAGGTAATCAGAGAGTTGTTTCGTCACTATGCCCTCCATGAGTTTAGTTATGAGCGGGATGGATGCTACTGGGCGATAGTTAGTTAGGTCCATTGTGCTTTTCTTTGCATCTTTTGGCAGTGGGGTAAGTAGGATGTTTCCTTTCTCTGTGGGAAAGAGGCCATTTTGAAGCCTGTAGTTTATGTGCCTCGTAAGGTCTTTTTTGAATTGTTTGGGAGCTGATTTTATTAGGCTATTGGGGCAAACGTTCAATTTGCATTGTGACTTAGCGTATTTTCCGAGCCATTTTGAGAATTCATCAGAAGATATCGTGTCAAACTTGGTCCATGATCGATCTGCTGGGCATTCCCCTAGTTTTGAGTCTAGGCATTCAAGGATGCTTGTGTACTCAGTTTTATTAGTAGGTATCATGAGTTGTAGCTTTGTGATTTTTTCGTTGAAGTACTTTGCAAGATTGGTTGCAGATGGGGTGTCTGTGTTGTTAGAGGTGACCGGTGTGGTGTTTAGGAGTTTGTTTACAAGTGTGAAGAGTTTGTGTGTGTCCTTGTAATTTGGTCCTATAGTGGTTTTGTAGTATGTTCTTTTAGTTAGTGTATTTGTATTTCCTTTGTAGTTTTTTCCAGTCATTGAGTGTATGTTCGTCTTTTTTCTTGATCCATGCTCGTTCTAATCTTCTGACTTGTGTTTTTAGTTCTTTCAATTCTTCACTGAACCATGGTATGGAATTTATTCTATGTGAGGTTCTGGTTTGTATTGGTGCTATGCTATTTAGTGTTGTTTTGCATCTGTTGTCCCATTCTTGGAGAAATTGGGAGGAGTCTGTGGGAGTTGTCCATTCGTCTGTAAAGAATTGTTGCCAGAATGTTTGCGGGTCAATTTTACCTCTCCTACTATATGTTTTAATCACTTGTTTTTGTTGTGTCTTTTTTGTTTTCCAACGTAAGGAGAGGTTTGCTTTGTAGTGATCGGTCCATGGCGTGGCTGTCCATTTTGTATCTGGAAGTGTGAGGTTGGATTCTGATGGGAATTTGTAGGTGATAATATCTAAGGTGTGTCCTTTTTTGTGGGTGGGTTGCATTTCTGGCCATAGTTCCCATAGTTGGAGGATCTATGGCGTATGTGACTAAAATGTACCCCCGGGATCAAAGTGGTCTCAATGTGAGTGAGAGAAAATTGTTCTGTGCCCCTAAACCAGTCATTAATATGACGCATTCCGCTGACCACTGTGAGATATCCAATATTCAGAAGTCCCATTCCTCTATGAGGCTTGGGGGTTTATATCAGGGCCAGTGTCAATCTGAGTCTTTGTCCTTTCCACAAATAGTGTTGTAGAAGTTTATGGAGCACATTCTCTTCCTTTACCCTTAAATACAAAGGTAGCTGTTGAAAAACATAAAGTCACTTAAGGGCAAAGAGCATGTTGAACAAGTGAATACAACTCCAGAGTGAAAGTGGATATACCTGCCAGTTAGTTTGATTTTTGTTTACTGTCAACCATGGAATATTACTACATATCCTAGAATACTTTGGAGTGAGAAGCAACGTTCTTAACTGGTTTAGAGGATTCCTGACCTCAAGATCACACCAAGTAACATCTAACGAGAAAATATCCAAACCCATTGGCCACCCGAATGTGGAGTTCCCCAAGGATCCCCCCTCTCACCAACCCTTTTCAACCTAATGATGATACCTCTAGCCAAGCTACTAGCCAATCAAAACCTCAACCCATACATATATGCAGATGATGTCACGATCTACATCCCATTCAAACATGGTCTAAAGGATATCTCCAATGAGATTAACCAAAGCTTCCAAATAATGCACTCCTGGGTAGATGCATTCCAGTTAAAACTCAACGCAGAAAAAACGCAATGTCTCATACTCACCTGACAACATAACACAAGTAAATTCACTACAATAACCACACCAAATATTTCCCTTCCCGTCTCAAACACACTGAAAATTCTCGGAATCACCATTGATCGAAACCTCACACTTGAAAACCACGTGAAGAATACAACTAAGAAGATGTTTCACGCCATGTGGAAACTCAAAAGAGTAAAACCTTTCTTCCCTAGATCCATCTTTCGCAACCTGGTACAATCAATGGTACTAAGCCACCTGGACTATTGCAACGCACTTTACGCTGGCTGCAAAGAAACTATCAAGAAACGTCAAACAGCCCAGAACACCGCAGCCAGACTCATATTCGGAAAAACAAAATATAAAAGTGCAAAACCCCTAAGAAAGAAACTGCACTGGCTCAAAGAACGAACCACGTTCAAGATATGCACGATTGTTCATAAAAACATTCACGGAGACGCCCCGACCTACGTGCTAGACCTCACTGACCTACCTCCTAGAAATGCTAAAAGATCTGCCCACACATTTCTTAACCTACACTTCCCCAGCTGCAAAATATTAAAATACAAACTAACACATGCGACCAGCTTTTCATACATGAGCACACAACTGTGGAATGCACTACCAACAAAATTGAAAACAATTAACGAAATAACTAACTTTCGCAAATCTCTTCAACAAGGCCTACCACGAGAATCCGTAGCTTAACTATAACACTTCATCACCCCACCCTGACTCTAAAGGACGTCTTTCTCTAAATGTTTGCTTAGCTCTTCTCAGTCATCCTTGACTTCTTTGTAACACCAATTGTATCTTTTACCCTGAATTGGCGATGCCATAACAGGTCTTTGTAAGCCACATTGAGCCTGCAAATAGGTGGGAAAATGTGGGCTACAAGTGCAATAAATAATAACAAAATACATGAAATGTTTTTTTCCTGGGGCTCTGTGGGGAGGCTGTTCCAGGGTATTGGTGGCTGGTGCTGACTGGAAAGGATTTAAAGTTAGTTTGGGAATTGTTAATAGAGTTAGGTGAAGAAAGTGTGAGATGTTTCTTAAATATGTTTTTGTTTCTTGTTTTTTTTTTTTTTTACAAAAGAATAACCCATGATTAGGTAGGGAGTGTTAGACTTAAACACGTGCTATAGAGGTAATCTACTTAGATTTTAGCAAAGCTTTTGACACGGTTCCCCACAGGAGGCTCTTAAAGAAACTAGATGGGCTGAAGATAGGTCCCGAAGTGGTGAACTAGATTAGGAACTGGTTGACGGACAGGCGACAGAGGGTGGTGGTAAATGGAGTTCGCTCGGAGGAGGGAAAGGTGAGTAGTGGAGTGCCTCAGGGATCGGTGCTGGGGCCGATTCTGTTCAATATATTTGTGAGTGACATTGCCGAAGGGTTAGAAGGTAAAGTTTGCCTATTTGTGGATAATACTAAGATTTGGAACAGAGTGGACACCCGGGAGGGAGTGGAAAGCATGAAAAGGGATCTGAGGAAGATAGAAGAATGGTCTAAGGTTTGGCAATTAAAATTCAATGCGGAGAAATGCAAAGTGATGCATTTAGGGAGTAGAAACCCACGAGAGACTTATGTGTTAGGCGGGGAGAGTCTGGTAGGTACTGAGGGGGGGGGGGATATTGGGGTGATAGTATCCGAGGATCTGAAGGCGACGAAACAGTGTGACAAGGCGGTGGCCGTAGCGAGAAGGTTGCTAGGCTGTATAGAGAGAGGTGTGATCAGCAGAAGAAAGGAAGTGTTGATGCCCCTGTACAAGTCGTTGGTGAGGCCCCACCTGGAGTATTGTGTTCAGTTTTGGAGGCCGTACCTTGCGAATGATGTTAAAAAAAATGGAAGCGGTGCAAAGAAAAGCTACGAGAATGGTATGGGATTTGCGTTCCAAGACGTATGAGCAAAGACTTGCTGACCTGAACATGTATACCCTGGAGGAAAGGAGGAACAGGGGTGATATGATACAGACGTTCAAATACTTGAAAGGTATTAATCCGCAAAAACAAATCTTTTCCGGAGATGGGAAGGCGGTAGAACGAGAGGACATGAAATGAGATTGAAGGGGGGCAGACTCAAAAAAGATGTCAGGAAGTATTTCTTCATGGAGAGGGTGGTGGATGCTTGGAATGCCCTCCCGCGGGAGGTGGTGGAGATGAAAACGGTAACGGAATTCAAACATGCGTGGGATGTGCATAAAGGAATCCTGTGCAGAAGGAATGGATCCTCAGAAGCTTAGCTACAATTGGGTGGCAGAGCAGGTGGGGGGAAGAGAGGTTGGTGGTTGGGAGGCGAGGATAGTGGAGGGCAGACTTATACGGTCTGTGCCAGAGCCGGTGATGGGAGGCGGGACTGGTGGTTGGGAGGCGGGAAATACTGCTCGGCAGACTTATACGGTCTGTACCAGAGCCGGTGATGGGAGGCGGGAAATACTACTGGGCAGACTTATACGGTCTGTGCCTGAGCCGGTGATGGGAGGCGGGAAATACTGCTGGGCAGACTTATACGGTCTGTGCCTGAGCCGGTGATGGGAGGCGGGACTGGTGGTTGGGAGGCGGGAAATACTGCTGGGCAGACTTGTACGGTCTGTGCCCTGAAAAAGGCAGGTACAAATCAAGGTAAGGTATACACATATGAGTTTATCTTGTTGGGCAGACTGGATGGACCATGCAGGTCTTTTTCTGCCGTCATCTACTATGTTACTATGTTACATCCTTCTCATGTCATGCCCAGTTGAGGAAGAAGCTGTTTTCTCTGCACAATGTAAGCCACATTGAGCCTGCAAATAGGTGGAAGAATGTGGGATACAAATGCAATAAATAAATAAATAATTATCAGAGTCGGTTCAAAACTCTGCTGCCCATCTCGTCTTCCGCCAGGGTCGCTTTACTCACACTACCCCTCTCCTCAGGTCGCGTCACTGGCTCCCTATCCGTTTTCGCATCCTGTTCAAACTTCTTCTACTAACCTATAAATGTATTCACTCTGCTGCTCCCCAGTATCTCTCCACACTCGTCCTTCCCTACACCCCTTCCCGTGCACTCCGCTCCATGGATAAATCCTTCTTATCTGTTCCCTTCTCCACTACTGCCAACTCCAGACTTCGCGCCTTCTGTCTCGCTGCACCCTACGCCTGGAATAAACTTCCTGAGCCCCTACGTCTTGCCCCATCCTTGGCCACCTTTAAAACTAGACTGAAAGCCCACCTCTTTAACATTGCTTTTGACTCATAACCACTTGTATCCACCCGCCTCCACCTACCCTCCTCTCCTCTTTCCTCTACACATTAATTGATTTGATTTGCTTACTTTATTTATTTTTTGTCTACTAGATTGTAAGCTCTTTGAGCAGGGACTGTCTTTCTTCTATGTTTGTGCAGCGCTGCGTATGCCTTGTAGCGCTATAGAAATGCTAAATAGTAGTAGTAGTAGTAACTTCCTGAGCCCCTATGTCTTGCCCCATCCTTGGCCACCTTTAAATCTAGACTGAAAGCCCACCTCTTTAACATTGCTTTTGACTCGTAACCACTTGTAACCACTCGCCTCCACCTACCCTCCTCTCTTCCTTCCCGTTCACATTAATTGATTTGATTTGCTTACTTTATTTTTTGTCTATTAGATTGTAAGCTCTTTGAGCAGGGACTGTCTTTCTTCTATGTTTGTGCAGCGCTGCGTACGCCTTGTAGCGCTATAGAAATGCTAAATAGTAGTACTAGTAGTAGTAGTAGATATGACACAAAATATAAACATCTGGCTGGAGGGAGTAGTTCCTGTTTCAGGGTCAGGATGTGGCTTTAGTTTCCTCTCTCTGTGCTTAACATTTGCTAAAATATTCCAGGAAGTGACACAAAGACGTTATTACTAAAACCACCCATAGCTTTCAGTGATGATCAGTTCTCTGCTCCTTCCCTAATTCACTTCTCCGTCTGCCACCATTTAAAGAGAAGCCAAGTCTTGGCTCCAACTTAAAGCTGCCCCAGAAGTGTAGAGAGGACCAAGGGGGCCAGTACTGGAGATCGAGCTCTGGAGAAGGGCAGGAGGTTGGCTCTTGGGGTTTGTGCTGAGCAGGTAGGAGACTGGCAGGAGGTGGGCAGCAGGGGATGCAGTGCCACACACAGACGAAATGAGCCTGGCACTGCTCAGTCCATTCCCTGCAGTAGCCCCTCAGACTCTTCTTCCTGATTCTCCTCCCCTCACACTGGCAGGAGGTGGGCAGCAGGAGATGCAGTGCCAGGCAATGCCACACACACAGGAGAAATGAGCCTGGCACTGCTCAATCCATTCCCTGCTGTAGCCCCTCAGGCTCTTCTTCCTCATTCTCCTCCCCTCACTGGCAGGAGGTGGGCAGCAGGGGATGCAGTGCCAGGCAATGCCACACACACAGGAGAAATGAGCCTGGCACTGCTCAATCCATTCCCTGCTGTAGCCCCTCAGGCTCTTCTTCCTCTTTCTCCTCCTGCTTTACCAGTCTCTCACTTTCTGCTTTACATTCTCCCTCTGTCTCTGACTGTCACTTTCTGCTTCCTGACATCTCTTTACATTCTCTCTCGCTCTCCCTCTCCCTCTGACTGTCACTTTCTGCTTCCTGACATCTCTTTACATTCTCTCTCGCTCTCTCTCTGTCCCTCTGACTGTCACTTTCTGCTTCCTGACATCTCTTTACATTCTCTCTCGCTCTCTCTCTCTCCCTCTGACTGTCACTTTCTGCTTCCTGACATCTCTTTACATTCTCTCTCGCTCTCTCTCTGTCCCTCTGACTGTCACTTTCTGCTTCCTGACATCTCTTTACATTCTCTCTCGCTCTCTCTCTCTCCCTCTGACTGTCACTTTCTGCTTCCTGACATCTCTTTACATTCTCTCTCGCTCTCTCTCTGTCCCTCTGACTGTCACTTTCTGCTTCCTGACATCTCTTTACATTCTCTCATGGGGGGTGTAGGCGGTGCAAAGAAAAGCTACCAGGATGGTATGGGATTTGCGTTCCAAAACGTATGAAGAGAGACTTGCTGACCTGAACATGTATACCCTGGAGGAAAGGAGGAACAGGGGTGATATGATACAGACGTTCAAATATTTGAAAGGTATTAATCCGCAAACGAATCTTTTCCGGAGATGGGAAGGCGGTAGAACGAGAGGACATGAAATGAGATTGAAGGGGGGCAGACTCAGAAAAGATGTCAGGAAGTATTTTTTCACGGAGAGGGTGGTGGATGCTTGGAATGCCCTCCCGCGGGAGGTGGTGGCGATGAAAACGGTAACGGAATTCAAACATGCGTGGGATGTGCATAAAGGAATCCTGTGCAGAAGGAATGGATCCTCAGAAGCTTAGCTACAATTGGGTGGCAGAGCAGGTGGGGGGAAGAGGGGTTGGTGGTTGGGAGGCGAGGATAGGGGAGGGCAGACTTTTATACGGTCTGTGCCAGAGCCGGTGATGGAAGGCGGGACAGGTGGTTGGGAGGCAGGAAAAACTGCTGAGCAGACTTATACGGTCTGTGCCCTGAGAAAGACAGGTACAAATCAAGGTAAGGTATACACATGAGTTTATCTTGGGCAGACTGGATGGACCGTGCAGGTCTTTTTCTGCCGTCATCTACTATGTTACTCTCTCGCTCTCTCTCTCTCCCTCTGACTGTCACTTTCTGCTTCCTGGCATCTCTTTACATTCTCGCTCGCTCTCTCTGAGATAGATAAAGCTAAATTTTTAAAAAATCTGCATAGTTACATCCCCTAAAACAAAGGCAGGAGCTGACATCTAATGCATTTAATATCTTGCCCTCTACCTCCCCGACACTCACCACAAACAGAGGAGAAGGAGGAGAACATCTGTCGCCCTGCCTCTGAAGGCTGGATTTGAACCATGGAGGCCACCGTAGAGGCTCAGGGTTCAAATTCAGCAGCTGTCCTCTTCCTCCTCCACTTGTGGAGGGCATTGGGGAAGGAGGGAAATGGGTCAAGTCAAGGCGAAGGGAGGAGAGCTTGGGGAGTGAGAGAGGGGATGAAAAGGACAGTTTGGATAGGGAGAAGGAGGGTAAGCTGGGGGTGCTATGAGTGAAACCTGTGAATGCAGTAGCATGGCTGAATTTTGGGGATTGCATAGGTGGGGGGGGGGGGGGGGGGTAGGCGAATGTATGCACCGAGGGAGGGAGACAGAGAGCAGAGATATATTATCGGCGTTCAGAAAGAGATGCAGGGAGACTGCGTTGGTGGGGTGTGAGCTGAGGGTTGTGTAGTGTGTGGGGTATTCTGAGATAACTGTGGAACTATGTTTGCTGGGGGCAAGAGGGATTTCAGAAGGACAACTAGTGTATGTATGCAATGGAATAGATATTGCCTATTTGTGGATAATACTAAGATTTGCAACAGAGTGGACACCCGGGAGGGAGTGGAAAGCATGAAAAAGGATCTGAGGAAGCTAGAAGAATGGTCTAACGTTTGGCAATTAAAATTCAATGCGAAGAAATGCAAAGTGATGCACTTAGGGAGTAGAAATCCAAGGGAGACGTATGTGTTAGGCGGTGAGAGTCTGATAGGTACTGAGGGGGAGAGGGATCTTGGGGTGATAGTATCTGAGGATCTGAAGGCGATGAAACAGTGTGACAAGGCGGTGGCTGTACCTAGAAGGTTACAAGGCTGTATAGAGAGAGGTGTGACCAGCAGAAGAAAAGAGGTGTTGATGCCCCTGTATAAGTCGTTGGTGAGGCCCCACCTGGAGTATTGTGTTCAGTTTTGGAGGCCGTACCTTGCGAAGGAAGTTAAGAAAATGGAAGCGGTGCAAAGAAAAGCTACGAGGATGGTATGGGATTTGCGTTCCAAGACGTATGAGCAAAGACTTGCTGACCTGAACATGTATACCCTGGAGGAAAGGAGGAACAGGGGTGATATGATACAGACGTTCAAATACTTGAAAGGTATTAATCCGCAAAAACAAATCTTTTCCGGAGATGGGAAGGCGGTAGAACGAGAGGACGTGAAATGAGATTGAAGGGGGGCAGACTCAAAAAAGATGTCAGGAAGTATTTTTTCACGGAGAGGGTGGTAGATGCTTGGAATGCCCTCCCGCGGGAGGTGGTGGAGATGAAAACGATAACGGAATTCAAACATGCGTGGGATATGCATAAAGGAATCCTGTGCAGTAGGAATGGATCCTCAGAAGCTTAGCCAAAATTTGGGTGGCGGAGCAGGTGGGGGAAGAGAGGTTGGTGGTTGGGAGGCGAGGATAGTGGAGGGCAGACTTATACAGTCTGTGCCAGAGCCAGTGATGGGAGGCGGGAAATACTGCTGGGCAGACTTGTACGGTCTGTGCCCTGAAAAAGGCAGGTACAAATCAATGTAAGGTATACACATATGAGTTTATCTTGTTGGGCAGACTGGATGGACCATGCAGGTCTTTTTCTGCCGTCATCTACTATGTTACTATGTTACTATGATATGAGAGAGAGCTCTGAGTAACATTACTGTGTGTGTGGGGGGGGGGGGGGGACACTGATTGACAGACAGTCATGGGATGTGTGCGCACTGGGCGGAGTGGCGAAAGACCTGGCAGGGGAGGTGGGGATGATGGAATGAGGGAAAAGAGAAATAAAGCTGGGGGGGCTTATCCTTCTTAGGGGAGGGGTTCATACTAGTTGGAAACTGAGAATGTGAGCCAAGTTTTTAGATAAAGCACTTTTTGTGTGTGTGTGTGTGGGGGGGGGGGGGGGTCAGCCTTCTTAGGGAGGGGTTCATACTAGTTGGAGACTGAGATTACTGAGGGGATGGGGTAATCAAGCCTGAGCTAGGAGACAGCTTAGGCAGAGTCAGTCCTGGAGAACAGAAGAGCTGGGTGTTAATGTCGGTAGAATTCTACACAAAAAGATAGATAAAGCTGAATTTTTAAAACATCTGCAGTTACAACCCCCAGAACAAAGGCAGGAGCTGAAATCTAATGCATTCTGAGCACCTCCCCGTGTCCCTGACTGTGTTTCTGGTTTGTGTTTCAGATGCGGGTGACATTTGAGGACGTCTCTGTCTCTTTCTCCCAGGAGGAGTGGGAGTATTTAGATGAGGAGCAGAAGGAGCTTTGGAGGGAGGTGATGAAGGACAACTATGAGATCCTGATGTCTCTAGGTAAGGGTTTCCCGTTATTCTTAAAATCTCAGGCACATTAAGGAGTGACGGGCAGTGGGTGAGTCTCACTACAGGATGCCGGTGTGACTGATAATGAGTGATGGCGAGATGACATTAGTACCTGGGGTGGGCCTGTTTCTAAGATTCTTCTGTTTTCATTGGAGTATTGTTTCGATTCCTGTCTGTAAAACCTTCAATAACTATGACTCTGGCATTCTTAGGGTTTCTATTGTTTTTCACAATTGCTCACTCGGTGGGACTTGGGGGTGATTGTGTCTGATGACCTTAAGGTAGCCAAACAAGTAGAAAATGCGACGGTCAAAGCCAGAAGGATGCTTGGGTGCGTAAGGAGAGGGATGCAATTCTGGAGACCACACCTACAGAAGGATAGAAACAGGATGAAGTCTGTCCAGAGGGCGGCTACAAAATTGGTATGTGATCTCCGTCATAAAACATAGAAAGGCAGGCTTATGAACCTCAACATGTATAGATCCGAGACAACATGATTTTACCAGAGGGAAATCGTGCCAAACGAATCTCATTGAATTCTTTGATTGGGTAACTGGAGAATTGAATCATCGACGTGCTATAGAGGTAATCTACTTAGATTTTAGCAAAGCTTTTGACACGGTTCCTCACAGGAGGCTCTTAAATAAAATAGATGGGCTGAAGATAGGTCCCGAAGTGGTGAACTGGATTAGGAACTGGTTGACGGACAGACGACAGAGGGTGGTGGTGAATGGAATTCGCTCGGAGGAGGGAAAGGTGAGTAGTGGTGTGCCTCAGGGATCGGTGCTGGGGCCGATTCTGTTCAATATATTTGTGAGTGACATTGCCGAAGGGTTAGAAGGTAAATTTGCCTATTTGCGGATGATACTAAGATTTGCAACAGAGTGGACGCCCGGGAGGGAGTGGAAAGCATGAAAAGGGTTCTGAGGATGCTAGAAGAATGGTCTGAGGTTTGGCAATTAAAATTCAATGCGAAGAAATGCAAAGTGATGCATTTAGGGAGTAGAAACCCACGAGAGACGTATGTGTTAGGCGGGGAGAGTCTGGTAGGTACTGAGGGGGAGAGGGATCTTGGGGTGATAGTATCCGAGGATCTGAAGACGACGAAACAGTGTGACAAGGCGGTGGCCGTAGCGAGAAGGTTGCTAGGCTGTATAGAGAGAGGTGTGATCAGCAGAAGAAAGGAAGTGTTGATGCCCCTGTACAAGTCGTTGGTGAGGCCCCACCTGGAGTATTGTGTTCAGTTTTGGAGGCCGTACCTTGTGAAGGATGTTAAAAAAATGGAAGCGGTGCAAAGAAAAGCTACGAGAATGGTATGGGATTTGCGTTCCAAGACATATGACCAAAGACTTGCTGACCTGAACATGTATACCCTGGAGGAAAGGAGGAACAGGGGTGATATGATACAGACGTTCAAATACTTGAAAGGTATTAATCCGCAAAAAAAATCTTTTCCGGAGATGGGAAGGCGGTAGAACGAGAGGACATGAAATGAGATTGAAGGGGGGCAGACTCAAAAAAGATGTCAGGAAGTATTTTTTCACAGAGAGGGTGGTGGATGCTTGGAATGCCCTCCCGCGGGAGGGGGTGGAGATGAAAACGGTAGCGGAATTCAAGCATGCGTGGGATAAACATAAAGGAATCCTGTGCAAAAGGAATGGATCCTCAGAAGCTTAGCTGAAATTGGGTGGCGGAGCAGGTGGGGGGAAGAGGGGTTGGTGGTTGGGAGGCTAGGATAGGGGAGGGCAGACTTATACAGTCTGTGCCAGAGCCAGTGATGGGAGGCGGGAAATACTGCTGGGCAGACTTGTACGGTCTATGCCCTGAAAAAGACAGGTACAAATTCAAGATATGAGTTTATCTTGGGCAGACTAGATGGACCATGCAGGTCTTTTTCTGCCATCATCTACTATGTTACTATGTTACTATGTTACTATGTATACGCTGGAAGGGAGGCGGGAGAGAGGGGATATGATAGAGATGTTTAAATACCTCAGTGTCGTCAATATACAGGAGGCGGTGAGCTTTTTTCAAATGAAGGAAAACTCTGGAATGAGGGGGCATACAATGAAGTTAAAAGAAATAGGCTTAGGAGGAATCTACGAAAGTATTTGTTCATGGAAAGGGTGGTGGAGGCGTGGAATGGCCTCCTGGTGGAGGTCGTAGCAACGAAGACTGTCAATTTAAGAAAGCATGGGACAGGCACGTGGGATCTGTTAGGAAAAGGAGGAGTTAGTGGTTTCTCAGGAAAGGCAGACTGGATGGGCCATATGGCCCTTGTCTGCCATCATGATTCTATGTTTGGGGAGGGGAAGGGGAGGTAGAGGCTTTGCTGGGTCAGTGGTTGTTTTGTGTGGGGAAATCTTGCCTGACCAATTTACTTCAATTCTTTGAAGGAGTAAACAAACATGTGGACAAAGGGGAGCTGGTTGATATTGTGTATCTGGATTTTCAAAAGGCGTTTGACAAGGTACCTCATGAAAGGCTACAGAGGAAATTGGAGGGTCATGGGATAGGAGGAAATGTCCTATTGTGGATTAAAAACTGGTTGAAGGATAGGAAACAGAGAGTGGGGTTAAATGGGCAGTATTCACAATGGAGAAGGGTAGTTAGTGGGGTTCCTTAGGGGTCTGTGCTAGGACCGCTGCTTTTTACTACTACTACTTAACATTTCTAGAGCGCTACTAGGGTTACGCAGCGCTGTACAAAATAAACAAAGAAGGACGGTCCCTGCTCAAATGAGCTTACAATCTAAAGAACGAAATGTCAAGTTGGGCAGTCTAGATTTCCTGGGTAGAGGTATAGAGGTTAGGTGCCGAAGGCGACATTGAAGAGGTGGGCTTTAAGCAGAGATTTGAAGATGGGGAGGGAGGGGGCCTGATGTATGGGCTCGGGGAGTTTGTTCCACGCGTGGGGTGAGGCGAGGCAGAAAGGGCGGAGCCTGGAGTTGGCGGTGGTTGAGAAGGGTACTGAAAGGGGGGATTTGTCTTGAGAGCGGAGGTTACGGGTAGGAACGTAAGGGGAGATGAGGGTTGAGAGGTAAGGAGGGGCTGCAGATCGAGTACATTTGTAGGTTAGTAGCAGAAGCTTGAATTGAATGCGGTACCTGATCGGAAGCCAATGAAGTGACTTGAGGAGAGGGGTGATGTGAGTGTATCGGTTCAGGCGGAAGATAAGACGTGCAGCAGAGTTCTGAACGGACTGAAGGGGGGATAGGTGGCTAAGTGGGAGGCCAGTGAGGAGTAGGTTGCAGTAGTCAAGGCGAGAGGTAACGAGAGAGTGGATGAGAGTTCGGGTGGTGTGCTCAGAGAGGAAAGGGCGGATTTTGCTAATGTTATAGAGGAAGAAGCGACAGGTCTTGGCTATCTGCTGGATGTGCGCAGAGAAGGAGAGGGAGGAGTCGAAGATGACACCGAGGTTGCGGGCAGATGATACGGGGACGATGAGGGTGTTATCAACTGAGATAGAGAGTGGAGGTAGAGGAGAAGTGGGTTTGGGTGGGAAGAGAAGAAGTTCGGTCTTGGCCATGTTCAGTTTCAGGTGGCGGTTGGACATCCAGGCAGCAATGTCGGATAAGCAGGCCGATACTTTGGCCTGGGTTTCTGCAGTGATGTCAGGTGTGGAGAGATAAAGCTGGGTGTCGTCAGCATAAAGATGATACTGGAAGCCATGAGACGAGATCAGGGAGCCCAGGGAAGAGGTGTAGATAGAGAAAAGAAGGGGTCCAAGGACAGAACCCTGAATTCACTTCCAAGCCTTGAATTCACTTCCAAGCCTTCTTCTCTCTGTGACTTCTTAACCCACTCCCCCAACCAACCTAGCCTGGCCTCCTCCTCCTTCTCCTCCTTCCCTGAGATCACCGAAGAGGAAACTGCTCGCCTTCTCTCTTCTTCTAAGTGCACCACCTGTTCCTCTGATCCCATTCCCACCAATCTGCTTAACCACATCTCTCCTACAGTCAACCCCTCAATCTGTCACATCCTCAACCTCTCTCTCTCCACTGCTACTGTCCCTGACACCTTCAAGCACGCTGTAGTCACACCACTTCTCAAAAAACCATCACTAGACCCCACCTGTCCCTCCAACTACCATCCCATCTCTCTTCTACCCTTCCTCTCCAAATTACTTGAACACGCTGTCCACAGCCGCTGCCTTGATTTCCTCTCCTCTCAGGCCGTCCTCAATCCGCTCCAATCCGGCTTTCGCCCACTACACTCGACAGAAACAGCACTCTCTAAAGTCTGTAATGACTTGTTCCTTGCCAAATCCAAAGGTCACTATTCCATCCTCATCCTCCTCGACCTATCTGCAGCCTTTGACACTGTCAATCATAATTTACTTCTTGACACACTGTCCTCATTCAGGTTCCAGGGCTCCGTCCTCTCCTGGTTCTCTTCGTATCTTTCCCATCGCACCTTCAGAGTATATTCTAATGGCTCTTCTTCCACCCCCATCCCGCTCTCTGTTGGGGTTCCTCAAGGTTCTGTCCTTGGACCACTTCTTTTCTCGATCTACACCTCTTCCCTGGGCTCGCTGATCTCATCACATGGTTTCCAGTACCATCTCTATGCTGATGACACCCAGCTTTATCTCTCCACTCCCGACATCACGGTCGAAACCCAGGCCAAAGTTTCGGCTTGCCTTTCAGACATCGCTGCCTGGATGTCCAACCGGCATCTGAAACTGAACATGGCAAAGACTGAGCTCCTTGTCTTTCCACCCAAACCCTCTTCTCCTCTTCCCCCACTTTCCGTCTCTGTTGACAACACCCTCATCTTCCCCGTCGCTTCAGCCCACAATCTCGGAGTCATCTTCGACTCCTCCCTCTCCTTCTCTGCCCATATCCAGCAGACAGCTAAGACCTGTCGCTTCTTCCTCTATAATATTAGCAAAATTCGCCCATTCCTCTCTGAACAGACCACCCGAACCCTCGTCCACTCACTCGTCACCTCTCGTCTTGACTATTGCAACCTTCTTCTCACTGGCCTCCCGCTTAACCATCTATCCCCCCTTCAATCTGTCCAAAATTCTGCCGCACGTCTTATCTACCGCGTGAACTGATACTCTCATATCACCCCTCTCCTCAAGTCACTTCACTGGCTCCCGATCCGCTACCGTATACAGTTCAAGCTTCTCCTTTTAACCTTCAAATGCACTCAATCTGCAGCCCCGCAGTACCTCTCTACACTCCTCTCCCCGTATGTTCCCACCCGTAACCTCCGCTCTCAGGACAAATCACTCCTATCTGTACCCTTCTCCACCACCGCTAACTCCAGACTCCGCCCCTTCTGCCTCGCATCACCATATGCCTGGAACAGCCTTCCCGAGCCCATACGTCATGCGCCCTCCCTGCCCATCTTCAAGTCCTTACTCAAAGCCCATCTCTTCTCCCTTGCTTTTGGCGCATAACCACCTTCCCCACTCATGATACCTACACTGACTACATAGTTTGTAACCTTTAGATTGTAAGCTCTTTTGAGCAGGGACGGTCCTTCCCCATGTTAAACTTGTACAGCGCTGCGTAACCCTGGCAGCGCTATAGAAATGCTAAGTAGTAGTAGTAGTAGTAGTAGAGAGTGGGATAGGGGTGGAGGAAGAGCCATGAGAGTGTACTCTGAAGGTACGATGGGAGAGATAAGAGGAGAACCAGGAGAGGACAGAGCCCTGGAACCCAAAAGAGGACAGTGTGTCAAGAAGTAAGTTGTGATTGACAGTGTCAAAAGCGGCGGATAGGTCGAGGAGAATGAGGATGGAATAATGACCTTTGGATTTGGCGCGGAACAGGTCATTACAGACTTTGGATAATGCCGTTTCTGTCGAGTGAAGTGGGCGAAAGCCAGATTGAAGCGGATCGAGGATGGTATGAGAGGCGAGATAATGCAACGGCTGTGAACGGCGCGTTCAAGTATTTTGGAGAGGAAGGGTAGGAGGGAGATGGGGCGGTAGTTGGAGGGACAGGTAGGGTCAAGTGAAGGTTTTTTGAGGAGAGGTGTCACAACAGCAGGCTTGAAGGTGTCAGGGACAGTTGCGGTGGAGAGAGAGAGGTTGAGGATATGACAGATGGGAGGGGTGATAGTAGAGAGATGGTGATAAGTAAGTTGGTGGGGATGGGGTCTGAGGAACAGGTGGTGCATTTCGAGGAGGAGAGAAGATGGGCGGTTTCCTCTTCGGTGATATCAGGAAAAGTGGAGAAGGAGGCCTGGGTTGATTGATTGAGGGAGTGGATGATAGGATGAAGAGGAGGAGAAGGTTTAGTGGTGAATTCGAGGTTGATCTTCTGGACCTTGTCACGGAAGTAGTCAGCCAGTGATTGAGGAGAGAGTGAGGGGGGGTGGGAGCGGAGGGCACTTTGAGGAGGGAGTTGAGGGTGGCGAAGAGACAACGAGGGTTAGAGCTGAGGGAGTTAGTCAAGTGAGTGTAGTAGTCCTGTTTGGCGAGGAATAGGGAGGACTGGAAGGAGGATAGTATGAATTTGTAGTTAATGAAGTCAGTATGGGTGCGAGATTTCCTCCATAGGCTTTCAGCCGATCGGGAGCAGGAGCAAAGGTAATGGGTGCAAGGGTTAAGCCAGGGCTGGGGATTAGTGCGTCTTGTGGGATGGGAAACAGACAGTGCAAGGGTGTCTAGGGCGGAGGAGAGAGTGGCATTGTACTTGGAAACAGCCTTGTCGACAGACTCGGAGGACGTGATGGACAGGAGGAGATTGGAGATACTAGCGGATAAGGTGGGGGGGTCAACACCCTGGAGATTCCTGGAGGTAGTGGTTAGTGTTGGGCGGGATTGAGGGGGAGAGTGATGAAGTGTGAATGTGATCAGGTGATGGTCAGAAATGGGAAGAGCAGAGTCACAGAGATTAGAGGGCGAGCAGGTAGAGGAGAGGACGAGATCAAGACAGTGACCAGATTTGTGAGTAGGGGTGGTGGAGCTCAGTTGGAGGTTGAAGGAGGAAGTTAGGGTGAGGAATTGAGAAGCGTATGAGTCGGATGGGTTATCAATGTGTATGTTGAAGTCACCAAGAATGAGGGATGGGGATGAGGGCTCAAGAAAAACGGAGAGCCAGGCATCGAAATCAGACCGCTGCTTTTTAATATATTTATAAATGATTTAGAGATGGGAGTAACTCAAGGTAATTAAATTTGCTGATGACACTGATTATGATAATCTACTTCCTCTCCCTAACATACTACGCATGGACTATCCCTAACACAAACACCAATCTACCTTCAACACATACACCCTACAGACAATTCATATACAACCCACTAGAACAAAAGAACAGCAATCAACTAAAAGGAAAAACAAATATATATGGAAACAACCAACAGAAAGGGAAGAAAGGACACAACAAAACTAGACATCAGGAAAACAGGCAATTAATAAAAATCAAGACCTCAACACCCCTAACCGAATCTTACCATTCAATTCAAATTGGATACGTGAACGCCAGATCAGTAGTGACCAAGACAGAGGATATAACAGACTGGATCACTGCAGACAACCTGGACTTCCTCTTCATCACTGAAACCTGGATCCACAACCTCCAAGATCCTATAATCCTAGAACTATGCCCACCAGGATATAAAATTACACACTGGACAAGAAATGGAAAAAGGGGAGGAGGAATAGCCATAATATACAGATCTGAGTTCAATATCACAAACATAGCTGAATCCATACTGCCACAACTTGAAATCGCTTCCATAAGAATCAATCACCCAAAACTGCAGGAACACCTTAATGCAGTTATATTTTACAGACCACCAGGCAACTGGCGAGACTGCCAAATGCACTTCACAGACTTTATCTCGAATACCTGCATCTCTTTATCCAAGGAGATATTAACCTACACCTGGAAGATCTCACCACAACAAATACCCAAGACTGTAGAGAGTTCTTACAACTATGGGATCTACAAGGACAAAATACACAACCAACACACGAAAAAGGACACACATTAGACCTCATAACATACAAATTTGACCACGACGCAAACGGTATACTAACACACACAAAATGGTCATCTACACTGTGGTCAGACCATTATAAAGCACATATAACCCTCCAATGGAGAACGAAAGACTTACCTAACAAACAAATACGAAAAACCTACACCACAAGAGGAAAAATAGATCCGGTTAAATTCTGGCAACAGATCTACAACAAAGATTGGACAACAAAAACAGACACAACTCAATTCCTCTCAAATTGGGACAACAGATGTAAATTAACACTAGACATCATTGCCCCAATCCAAACCAGAACATTGCACAGAAAGAACTCAATACCATGGTTCAACGAAGAACTGAAAAAACTCAAAACACAAGTTAGGAAACTAGAACGAGCTTGGAACAAAAAGAAAGACGATCCCACACTTAATGACTGGAAGCAACTCCGAAGGAAATACAAATATACCATAAGACAAACCAAAAGACAATACTACAAAACCGAAATTGGACCAAACTACAAAGACACACACAAACTCTTCCAAATTGTAAATAAATTATTAGACACCACTCCAGTCACCAACAACAGCAAAGACATACCGGAAGCTGACGACTTGGCAAAGTACTTCAAGGAGAAAATCATACAACTGCGACTTAAAATACCTGTCAGGCACACCGAATACAGCACACTCCTGGACTGCCTAGACCCAGACCCTGGAATATATCCAGCAGACAGAATCTGGACGGAATTCACAATGCTACCGGAAGATCTTATCTCACAAACTCTTAAAAGATTCGCCAAATCTCACTGCAAACTAGATACAGTGGGGGAAATAAGTATTTGATCCCTTGCTGATTTTGTAAGTTTGCCCACTGACAAAGACATGAGCAGCCCATAATTGAAGGGTAGGTTATTGGTAACAGTGAGAGATAGCACATCACAAATTAAATCCGGAAAATCACATTGTGGAAAGTATATGAATTTATTTGCATTCTGCAGAGGGAAATAAGTATTTGATCCCTCTGGCAAACAAGACCTAATACTTGGTGGCAAAACCCTTGTTGGCAAGCACAGCGGTCAGACGTCTTCTGTAGTTGATGATGAGGTTTGCACACATGTCAGGAGGAATTTTGGTCCACTCCTCTTTGCAGATCATCTCTAAATCATTAAGAGTTCTGGGCTGTCGCTTGGCAACTCGCAGCTTCAGCTCCCTCCATAAGTTTTCAATGGGATTAAGGTCTGGTGACTGGCTAGGCCACTCCATGACCCTAATGTGCTTCTTCCTGAGCCACTCCTTTGTTGCCTTGGCTGTATGTTTTGGGTCATTGTCGTGCTGGAAGACCCAGCCACGACCCATTTTTAAGGCCCTGGCGGAGGGAAGGAGGTTGTCACTCAGAATTGTACGGTACATGGCCCCATCCATTCTCCCATTGATGCGGTGAAGTAGTCCTGTGCCCTTAGCAGAGAAACACCCCCAAAACATAACATTTCCACCTCCATGCTTGACAGTGGGGACGGTGTTCTTTGGGTCATAGGCAGCATTTCTCTTCCTCCAAACACGGCGAGTTGAGTTCATGCCAAAGAGCTCAATTTTTGTCTCATCTGACCACAGCACCTTCTCCCAATCACTCTCGGCATCATCCAGGTGTTCACTGGCAAACTTCAGACGGGCCGTCACATGTGCCTTCCGGAGCAGGGGGACCTTGCGGGCACTGCAGGATTGCAATCCGTTATGTCGTAATGTGTTACCAATGGTTTTCGTGGTGACAGTGGTCCCAGCTGCCTTGAGATCATTGACAAGTTCCCCCCTTGTAGTTGTAGGCTGATTTCTAACCTTCCTCATGATCAAGGATACCCCACGAGGTGAGATTTTGCGTGGAGCCCCAGATCTTTGTCGATTGACAGTCATTTTGTACTTCTTCCATTTTCTTACTATGGCACCAACAGTTGTCTCCTTCTCGCCCAGCGTCTTACTGATGGTTTTGTAGCCCATTCCAGCCTTGTGCAGGTGTATGATCTTGTCCCTGACATCCTTAGACAGCTCCTTGCTCTTGGCCATTTTGTAGAGGTTAGAGTCTGACTGATTCACTGAGTCTGTGAACAGGTGTCTTTCATACAGGTGACCATTGCCGACAGCTGTCTGTCATGCAGGTAACGAGTTGATTTGGAGCATCTACCTGGTCTGTAGGGGCCAGATCTCTTACTGGTTGGTGGGGGATCAAATACTTATTTCCCTCTGCAGAATGCAAATAAATTCATATACTTTCCACAATGTGATTTTCCGGATTTAATTTGTGATGTGCTATCTCTCACTGTTACCAATAACCTACCCTTCAATTATGGGCTGCTCATGTCTTTGTCAGTGGGCAAACTTACAAAATCAGCAAGGGATCAAATACTTATTTCCCCCACTGTATATGCCCAAACAACCTCATAAAACCGGCCCCTCAACAATTTATAAAAGACCTAACAAACCACATAAACTATATGCTACAAAATGGACTTTTCCCAAGGGAAAAAGGTAACATTTTACTCACCCCTATACCCAAGGATGCAAAGAAAAATGCAAATGAACTAACAAACTATAGACTAGTAGCATCCATGCCCTTAATTACCAAAATAACAGAAGGCATAGTGACCAAACAACTCACAGACTATCTAAACAAGTTCTCGATATTACACGATTCTCAATCAGGATTTCGCTCTAATCACAGTACTGAAACCGTACTAGTCACGCTCATGAACAAATTCAAACAATTGATACAAACGGCAACAACATTCTACTGCTACAATTCGACATGTCAAGTGCATTCGACATGGTTGACCATGGAATTTTACTACACATCCTCGAATACTTTGGAATTGGAGGCAACATTCTCAATTGGTTTAAAGGGTTCCTCACTACACGCTCATATCAAGTGACTTCAAACTCGATTACATCAGCGACATTGAAACCTGAATGCGGAGTTCCACAGGGATCCCCCTCTCACCGACCATATTCAACCTAATGATGACACCCTTGGCCAAATTACTATCGAATCAGAATCTAAACCCATATATATACGCTGACGATGTAACGATCTTCATCCCATTCCATGAAGATTTAAGGGAAATCTCCAATGAAATCAAGCAAAGCCTACATATTATGAATTCCTCAGCAGATGCATTTCAGCTGAAACTCAATGCTGAGAAAACCCAGTGCCTGGTACTCATCTCGCAATACAATAAGAATAAATTTACCACCATCAACACACCTAAACTAAATCTACCAGTTTCGGACACCCTGAAAATCCTCGGAGTCACCATTGATCGACATCTAACACTTGAGAACCATGCAAATAACATAACCAAAAAGATGTTTCATTCAATGTGGAAACTAAAAAGAGTTAGACCATTTTTTCCAAGGATTGTCTTCCGCAATCTGGTATAATCACTGGTACTCAGTCATCTGGACTATTGTAACTCACTCTACGCTGGCTGTAAAGAGCAAATACTCAAAAAACTCCAGACAGCTCAGAATACGGCAGCCAGACTAATATTTGGCATGCCAAAATACGAAAGCGCGAAACCCCTACGAGAAAAACTACACTGGCTCCCACTAAAAGAACGCATCTTGTTCAAACTTTGCACCTTAGTCCATAAAATCATCCATGGTAACGCCCCAGTCTACATGTCAGACCTAATAGAACTACCACCCAGGAACGCAAAAAAATCTTCCCGCACACCCCTCATTCTTCATCCTCCCAAGTGTAAAGGTTTGAAATACAAATCAATGAATGCATCTACCTTTTCCTATACGAGCATGCAGCTCTGGAATGCGCTGCCACGTAACCTGAAACGGTCTATGAACTGACCAATTTCCGCAAACTATTAAAAACCTATCTCTTCGACAAGATATATCACAAAGATCAACATGTGTAACTGTATAATCCTTTGAACTTCTAGTACTGTCTTATAATGTCTTTTGCTTTAACACCATTATGTAATTTCACCACCATGTAACACAAACCCTCAGTAAACCTAATGTATATTCACTTCTATTTCCAGTACCCATGATGTATTGTAAGCCACATTGAGCCTGCAAAGAGGTGGGATAATGTGGGATACAAATGCAATAAATACATAAATAAATAAAATAAGACACAAAGTTATTCAAAGTCGTTAACTCGCGACAGGATTGTGAAAAATTACAGAAGGACCTTACGAGACTGGGAGACTGGGCGGCTAAATGGAAGATGACGTTTAATGTGAGCAAGTGCAAGGTGATGCATGTGGGAAAAAAGAACCCAAATTATAGCTACGTCATGCAAGGTTCCGCGTTAGGAGTTACGGACCAAGAAAGGGATCTGGGTGTTGTCGATAATACACTGAAACCTTCTGCTCAGTGTGCTGCTGCGGCTAGGAAAGCGAATAGAATGTTGGGTATTATTAGCAAAGGTATGGAAAACAGGTGTGAGGATGTTATAATGCCATTGTATGGCTTCACGGTGCGACCGCACCTTGAGTATTGTGTTCAATTCTGGTCGCCGCATGTCAGGAAAGATATAGTAGAATTGGAAAAGGTGCAGCGAAGGGCGACTAAAATGATAGCGGGAATGAGACGACTCCCCTATGAAGAAAGCCTAAGGAGGCTAGAGCTTTTCAACTTGGAGAAGAGACAGCTGAGGGGAGACATGATAGAGGTATATAAAATAATGAGTGGAGTGGAACAGGTGGATGTGAAGCGTCTGATCACGCTTTCCAAAAATACTAGGACTAGGGGGCATGCGATGAAACTACAGTGTAGTAAATTTAAAACAAATCGGAGAAAATGTTTCTTCACCCAATGCGTAATTAAACTCTGGAATTCGTTGCCGGAGATCGTGGTGAAGGCGGTTAGCTTAGCAGAGTTTAAAAAGAGGGGGGTCTACATGCGAGCACTCTGTGTAACTTCTAAAATTCCTGCCCTTCTCTCTGTGAAGCAGAGTCTCCCCAACTCTGTAATACATCAAGGTAAGGTCATCAGGATTTCATAGGCAGAATTCCAGCAGAAGTTCTTATCTAACATTCCACTTGCAAGCACAGCAACAGGGAGAGGTGAAGGAGGAGGTGAAACAGGCCCTATTGCTGTTGTGCAGATTTGTGGCTGTGGGACGTGAGATTGGTTTTGCAGAAACAAATATAGCCAGATGTTGTTTATAGATAAGGGGGGCACCGCAGAGACGTGAGAATTGTCACGTACGCACAGTTAGATAAAAGAATAAAAGGAATGTTTTGTTACCTCAGAAACAGGAACTATGCTGGCACTGAGAAGTGATTTGCTTCCAGGCTGGTCTAGTTCCTCTCACAGGAAGAAAGAGACTCTTTTTGCTTGTTTATAGACTAGGCTGAGAAGTTGACCATGAAACAGTTCTATTTTACTTAAAGCAAGTTCTATTCTTTACCTTCTATGTTCAGGCTAATTTAGTAAGTATATTTTTATGTTTATTTTTTATTATGTACTTTTTCTCTCGCTAGGAGGAAAAGGCTCCTGATGTTCAGTATGCCTAAAGCTTTTGCTTATCGCTATGTCAGCTGCCGAACCAACTTCTTCTATAGGTTTTTAGTTTAATGAAGAAGTTGGTTCGGCATCTGACATAGTGATAAGCAGTAACTAAGCTTCTGTAACAAACGTATGATTGGCTAAGGGTGAATCTCTTCCTGTGAACTTCAGGATCAGGTAACGCCCAAATTAGTTTATCTGGGGAACAAGCACCTTGAAGGTTTAGCCTTGCATCTTGCAGCCTGTCTGATAAAGAGCAGTTATAGGGCTAAACGATATCTAAGTACAAAGACCAAAAGGTGCTTCTAAATATCAACTTGAATATAATCATATATTCTGTATTCATCCCTGGTAGTGATTAGCTTGGAAATGTATTCCCAACAGGGAGGGGGTGGAAGATTTACAATTTATTTATACAGATTTTTTTATTGAACTCGTTAAACTGCTGTTCTCCTACAGTACTATACAATGCTCTGTTTTTAAATTTATTTAGAAGAAGATGACCCTAAGAACAGTAATGCAGAGACACATAAATGGAAGCTCAGTGAGAAGCCTGAAGAGGAAAAGATGTTCTCAGAAAGAGAGAAAGAAGAGACTTCGTCCTGTTCTGACTGGGGAGAAAAGGGAAAAAATCAAAATAAACAAAAACCTTCAACAGGAAGCTCAGCTCCGTGTGAACATTGTACCAGTAATATCACACAAACAGTGGAAGAACAGACAAACCAGATGAGAGTTCAGAAATGTTTGTGTGATGGATGTGAGATATTCCTTAATGATCATTTAACTCTGAAATCACATCAGAGATCCGATACTGAAGAGAGACCATATACAGGTACGGACTGTGGGAAAACCTTCAGTCAAAAGAGAGAACTACAGCAACAGCAGAAAACATGCATAAGAGAGACACACTGTATAGGTTCTGAGTGTGGGAAAGATTTCAGTAGGAAGAAAGAGAAACATGAGAACAATAATACAGAAACTAGAGTGTGTACAACGACAGTAGATGAGAAAACCTTTATCAATAAAGGAAGCGTTACAAAATTCCAGAAAAATGACACCGATGACAGATTATCTGCATGTTCTAGTCGTGACAAAAGCTTCAGACAGGAAGAAATGTCATAAGAAATGCAAAATTCCAGCCAGAAGAGATACTAGTTTCAAGTGCTGAATGTAAGAAAAAATTCAGCCATAGAGAAGAATTAACAGATCATAAAACACCTCAGACTGGTGAAGAATCAATGACTAAATCTGAAAAAGTCTTTTGCAGAAAGACAGACCTCTCAAAGTACCAGAAAATTCAGAAAAATGAGAGCTTGTGTACTTCTGCTGACAGTGGTACAAGTGCTTGCTGGAAAAGAAACCTCCCTATGCAGAAGAGAAACCACAAAGGAATGAAACCACTTAACTGCACTGAGTGTAATAAAAGCTTCAGTGAGAAGGGAAACCTCACAAAACACCAGAGAATCCACACAGGAGTGAAACCGTTTATCTGCAGTGAGTGTAATAAAAGCTTCAGTCAGAAAACAAGCCTCACAGAACACCAGAGAATCCACACAGGAATTAACCATTCATCTGTAGTGAGTGTAATAAAAACTTCAGTCGGAAGGGACACCTCACACAACACCAGAGAATTCACACAGGAGTGAAACCATTCATCTGTAGTGAGTGTAATAAAAGCTTCAGGCAGAAGGGAAACCTCACAAAACACCAGAGAATTCACACAGGAATGAAACCATTCATCTGTAGTGAGTGTAATAAAAGCTTCAGTCAAAAGGGACACTTCACAGAACACCAGAGAATTCACACAGGAATGAAACCATTCATCTGCACTGAGTGTAATAAAAGCTTCACTCATAAAATAAGCCTCACAATACACCAGACAATCCACACAGGAATGAAACCATTCATCTGCACTGAGTGTAATAAAAGCTTCAGTCAGAAAAAAAAGCCTCATAGAACACCAGAGAATCCACACAGGAATGAAACCATTCATCTGCACTGAGTGTAATAAAAGCTTCACTCATAAAAGAAGCCTCACAAAACACCAGACAATCCACACAGGAGTGAAACCGTTTATCTGCACTGAGTGTAATAAAAGCTTCAGTCGGAAGCAATACCTCACACAAGAATGAAACCATTTATCTGCACTGAGTGTAATAAAAGCTTCGGGCAGAAGGGATGCCTCAGAATACACCAGAGAATCCACACAGGCATCAAACCATTCATCTGCAGTGAATGTAATAAAAGCTTCAGTCGGAAGCAATACCTCACACAACACCAGAGAAATCACACACGAATGAAACCATTCATCTGCACTTAGTGTAATAAAAGCTTCACTCATAAAACAAGCCTCACAATACACCAGAGAATCCACACAGGAGTGAAACCGTTTATCTGCACTGAGTGTAATAAAAGCTTCAAGCAGAAGGGAAGCTCACAATACACCAGAGAATCCACACAGGAATGAAACCATTTATCTGCACTGAGTGTAATAAAAGCTTCAAGCAGAAGGGAAAGCTCACAATACACCAGAGAATCCACACAGGAGTGAAACCGTTTATCTGCACTGAGTGTAATAAAAGCTTCAAGCAGAAGGGAAAGCTCACAATACACCAGAGAATCCACACAGGAATGAAACCATTTATCTGCACTGAGTGTAATAAAAGCTTCTGGCAGAAGGGATGCCTCAGAATACACCAGCGAATCCACACAGGCATCAACACATTCATCTGCAGTGAATGTAATAAAAGCTTCAGTCGGAAGCAATACCTCACACAACACCAGAGAATCCACACAGGAATGAAACCATTTATCTGCACTGAGTGTAATAAAAGCTTCGGGCAGAAGGGATGCCTCAGAATACACCAGAGAATCCACACAGGAGTGAAACCGTTTGTCTGCACTGAGTGTAATAAAGGCTTCAGTCGGAAGCAATACCTCACAAAACACCAGAGAATTCACACAGGAATGAAATCATTCATTTGCACTTAGTGTAATAAAAGCTTCACTCATAAAACAAGCCTCACAATACACCAGAGAATCCATACAGGAATGAAATCATTCATTTGCACTGAGTGTAATAAAGGCTTCAGTCGGAAGGGACACCTCACACAACACCAGAGAATCCACACAGGAGTGAAACCGTTTGTCTGCACTGAGTGTAATAAAGGCTTCAGTCGGAAGCAATACCTCACAAAACACCAGAGAATTCACACAGGAATGAAATCATTCATTTGCACTTAGTGTAATAAAAGCTTCACTCATAAAACAAGCCTCACAATACACCAGAGAATCCACACAGGAATGAAATCATTCATTTGCACTGAGTGTAATAAAGGCTTCAGTCGGAAGCAATACCTCACAAAACACCAGAGAATTCACACAGGAATGAAATCATTCATTTGCAGTGAATGTAATAAAAGCTTCAGTCGGAAGCAATACCTCACACAACACCAGAGAATCCACACAGGAATGAAACCATTCATCTGCACTTAGTGTAATAAAAGCTTCACTCATAAAACAAGCCTCACAATACACCAGAGAATCCACACAGGAATGAAATCATTCATTTGCACTGAGTGTAATAAGGCTTCAGTCGGAAGCAATACCTCACAAAACACCAGAGAATCACACAGGAATGAAATCATTCATTTGCACTTAGTGTAATAAAAGCTTCACTCATAAAACAAGCCTCACAATACACCAGAGAATCCATACAGGAATGAAATCATTCATTTGCACTGAGTGTAATAAAGGCTTCAGTCGGAAGCAATACCTCACAAAACACCAGAGAATTCACACAGGAATGAAATCATTCATTTGCAGTGAATGTAATAAAGGCTTCAGTCGGAAGCAATACCTCACAAAACACCAGAGAATCCACACAGGAATGAAACCATTCATCTGCACTTAGTGTAATAAAAGCTTCACTCATAAAACAAGCCTCACAATACACCAGAGAATCCACACAGGAATGAAATCATTCATTTGCACTGAGTGTAATAAAGGCTTCAGTCGGAAGCAATACCTCACAATACACCAGAGAATCCACACAGGAATGAAATCATTCATTTGCACTGAGTGTAATAAAGGCTTCAGTCGGAAGCAATACCTCACAAAACACCAGAGAATTCACACAGGAGTGAAACCGTTTATCTGCACTGAGTGTAATAAAAGCTTCAAGCAGAAGGGAAAGCTCACAAAACACCAGAGAATCCACACAGGAATGAAACCATTCATCTGCAGTGAGTGTAATAAAAGCTTCAGTCATAAAACAACCCTCAGAGAACATCAGAGAATCCACACAGGAGTGAAACCGTTTATCTGCACTGAGTGTAATAAGAGCTTCAAGCAGAAGGGAAAGCTCACAAAACACCAGAGAATCCACTCAGGAGTGAAACTGTTTATCTGCACTGAGTGTAATAAAAGCTTCAGGCAGAAGGGAAACCTCACAAAACATCAGAGAATCCACACAGGTATGAAACCATTCATCTGCACGGAGTGTAATAAAAGCTTCAGGCAGAAGGGAAACCTCACAAAACATCAGAGAATCCACACAGGTATGAAACCATTCATCTGCACGGAGTGTAATAAAAGCTTCAGGCAGAAGGGAAACCTCACAAAACATCAGAGAATCCACACAGGTATGAAACCATTCATCTGCACTGAGTGTAATAAAAGCTTCAAGCAGAAGGGAAAGCTCACAATACAGTAGAGAATCCATGCAGGAGTGAAACCATTTAGATGTTCTGAGTGTGGTAAAACCTTCACTGAGAAGGGACATCTGTCAAGGCACCACAGAGTTCACACAGGAGTGAAGCCATTTACATGCACTGAGTGTAATAAAAGCTTCTGTTAGAAGGTAAACATCAAGAACCTATAGAAATGATAAGTAGTAGTAGTAGAAACCACCGAATGATCCACACAGGAAGGTTCATATAAATATCTAGGAGTGGAGGAAGAAACAACTAGAAAGCTGAAATGGCCGAGAGAAAATTCAGTAATGACTATTCTAGGAGACTTCCTGCACTCTCATATTGTTTTTGGTATTTCAGACTGGCCTCTTAAACACCTGCTAAAACTAGGGGGCCTAGACGCCTACAAGAACCCAATGTGTGTCAATTTGGAGTCATCACCCGGCTACCGCGTTGCCTAGGCAATAATTTCGATTTTTACGTGTGTCCACTACGAGCATCAGAAAATTATTTCTATTTTGGTGCATGGCGGAAACCAGGCAGTAATCGTCATTCTACGCACGTAGACCATTACCACACGGTTAATACTTGAGACCCTACCACTAAGTCAATGGGTGGCGCTGGATAACAGTGTTCATAACACGATCAGATTTGTATTAGCTCTATAGTAAGTACACGCAGGAAATCCAATATATTAGCATTTAACTTCAAAAAGGAGACTATGATAGAATGAGAAGAAGGGTGAAAAAAAAACTTAGATGAGCAGCTGCAAAGGTCAAAAAATACGATGGCGGGGGACAGAGCAATATGCTGAGAGGACACAGGAGAATCTGCTCTATCGTGCCTTCTAAGCATAAGGGTAAGGTGAGGTTTTATTCCCCTGAAGCCACCTCTACCCTCTTGGTCACTGAAGTTGGATTCATTTGTGCTCCCGCAGCGGGCAGGAAATGAGGGTGAGATCCAGCTCAGCACTGGACGCAGGGAGAGTCCCAGCTTTCGGGAGAGACATTTTGTTCCCTCAGACCAGGTTGCTCCACCACTTCGACAAGAGCAGACTATAGAGGAGGCTGTGAAGACTCCGAAGAAAGATGTGACGTCTTCAGCAGCCGCTGTGTGGATTCTCCTGGGTCAAACCACCGGGCCTTGTTTCTGACTATCCCTTTTTGCTGAATGGATATTTTGGTTTGTTCACCCACTGGCACCCTTGGATCGTAATCCAAAATTACAACCCATTGATCCCATTACAATCTGCTACTAAAGGATTGCTGGAAGTACCCTCATTCAGGTTTATTAAGCTTACCATCTATCGAGAGTCTCTCTTTAGAATTGCTGGACCAACTCTATGGAATGCTCTACCGGATTCAGTTTGCAATACATCATCATATTTGGCTTCCAGAAAACTACTGAAAGCACATTATTTTGTACAAGTTTTCCCTAGATGAGGATGTTGACAGTACGCTCATAGTATACTCGATTTATATGTGATCAGATTTGATATTTGATCTACAAAACTGTCCACTCTGCAGACTTCACTTACCTAAGAACCAAATGGTGGAACTCTTTAGCACCCAAAATAAGAATATACAGGAATACTAGATTCCGCAAATCCTCAAATCATTCCTATTCAAACAAACCTTCACAAAGAACGACCATATCTCAAACAACTAATTATTACCTGAATTGGTTATTACTCTATTTACCATTAACTTTCTCTTTGCTTCATGTACAATTTCTCATTCATAAAAGATTTCTAAATGTTAAACATCCATCGCTATCCCAGTTTGTTTCTGATATTGTATTGTAAAATGAATTTATGCATTATTCTTTTGTTATGTATCTTATACAGTTATTGTAAGCCACATCAAACTCAAACTTGTTTGGGATAATGTGGGATATAAATGTCATAAATAAATAAATCCATAATTAGCTCTTTGGACTACAAAAATGAGTGTGATTCCTTTTACCTTCAGGTGGGTCTCCCTTCTGGATAACCTGTACCCGTGATCGGTTGAGACAAACTCTGTGATATGCTCACCCCTAGACAGTGGCGTAGCAAGGGCGGGGTGGTGGGGGCGGTCCGCCCCCGGTGTCCGCGTGTGGGGGGGTGCTCCGTCGCGTCTCTCTCCTGCCACCACCTCATAAGAGGGCGGGACATCGAGGGAAGCCCCGAAGCCAGCGCTGGCGATTTACTTCTTTCACAGCACAGACAGGGCAGACGCAAAGCGCTGCCTGCGTGGCTGCACGGATTTAAAAAAAAAAAAGAAAGAAAAAGGCAGGTGGTGGCAGGAGAAGAGGGCTCTGTGGCTCTCAATGGAGGGGGGGCAGGACTAGGACAGGGGGGAGCTCAGAGGGGAGAAGGGGATTGGAGAGGGGATGGGGGAGTTCAGAGGAGGGGTGCTCAGAGGGGAGAAGGGGATTGGAGAGGGTGGGGATGCTCAGAGGGGAGAATGGGGATTGGAGAGGGGTGGGGGAGTTCAGAGGAGGGGTGCTCAGAGAGGAGAAGGGGATTGGAGAGGGTGGGGGTGCTCAGAGGGGAGAATGGGGATTGGGGAGGGGTGGGGGTGCTCAGAGGGGATTGGGAAGGGTGGGGGAGCTCAGAAGGGTACTCAGAGGTGAGAAGGGGATTGGGCAGGGTGGGGGAGTTCAGAGGAGGGATGCTCAGAGGTGAGAAGGGGATTGGGGAGGGTGGGGGTGCTCAGAGGGGAGAAGGGGGATTGGGGGGGGGTGGGGGTGCTCAGAGGGAATAAGGGGACTGGGGAGGGAAGTGCTCATGGGAGAAGGGGTCTGGAACTGGGGGCTGAAAAGGGGCAGGGGCTGAAACTGTGGGGACTGGGGGCTTTAAAGGGGACAGGGAGAACTGGCTGGGGCTGAAGCTTGGGACTGGTGAGAGAAAAGGGCTGGGGTTGAAACTAGGGGCTGAAAAGGGGACAGGGAGAAGTGGCTGGGGGCTGAAGCCCAGGACTGATGGGAGAAAAGGGCTGGGGACTGGTGGGATAGTGGGGCTGAAAAGGGTGGCAGGTGGGAGATGTGGGCTGGAACTGGAACTAGGTGCAGGTGGAAAGAGGGGGCAGAGAGAGGGGACAGACCCTGGATGGAAGGGGGGAGCCTGAAGGAGGACAGACCCTGGATGGATGGGAGAGGGAGGGCAGACCCTGGATGGATGGGAGAGGGAGGGCAGACGGATCGAAGGGGCAGAGAGAAAGGGCAGATGGTGGGTGGAAGGGGGAGAGAGAAAGAGGGCAGATGGTGGATGGAAGGGGCAGAGAGAGAGAGGGCAGACACCAGATTTCAGAGAAAGAGCGAAGACAGATGCTGGATGGAAGGAAGACAGTGAAAAGAAGATGAGGAATGCAGAAACCAGGGTATAGTATTGTATCTGTGTTTATGTGTTAATAAATGTTTATAAATAGAACATATAAATAAGGTAATCATTTTATTGGACTAATTTTTAATACATTTTGACTTAACTTTCAGAGAACAAAACCCCCTTCCTCAGGATAAGATACTATAACAGTACTATACTGTATTGACCTGAGGAAGGAGGTTTTGGCCTTTGATAGCTAAATGTATTAGTCCAGTAAAATGGTATTTTATTTTCTATATTTGTTTTATTTCTATTTGTTAATTTGTAAAGTGGTGATCGGATTTGTTAGTTTTTTCAAATTTACATCCACTGTCTTTATATTTTGCACAGTACTAGGGGTCATTTTCTGTTTCTGTGGTGTTGCATTGTATGCAGAGTCTGGCATCTTGGGTTCAGTTTAATTTTTGTCTAAATAGAAAGTTTATGATTACTTATTCTATAGTGGATTAGGGTGTATCTGTGTTTGTGAAAAAGACATGGCTTCCGGTTGGCATTGACTGTGCAGGATCGACGATCTGTACTAATCTGTCTGTTTTCATTTTACAATAGGTGAATTGATGTTCTAGTGCTCACTGTAGCGTTTAAGATGCTTGTGTGACTTGTAGAAATGACTGCTTATGGTATGGTAGAATTGCGCTATAGGTCCTGAGTGTTTTGTATTCTCGGTATGCCTAGTACTGGATTTGGGGGGGAGGTGTTAAAAAATGACCGGCCCCGGGTGTCAACTACCCTAGGTACGCCACTGCCCCTAGAGATCTCACTCTTTAATTCACTTAAATAATCACCCAAAGGAGGATTCCACATACCCTCCTTGCTCACAAAATTCAGAGTCTGTGTCGTGATAAAGACAGCGCTCTTGTAAAGCGTGAAGAGCCCTGTACAGTTCTAACCTACATGTGCAGTTGTAAAAGAGGCTATGAAGATGTTAGTATTACCGCATGCCGCATCATCGTCTATAAGATCGCAAGACGACACTGTGTATTCATGGAGAAACAGGTGCATATAGAGCTCATTGGGGTCTCTTGTGATGCTTGTGGCAGGTAGATTTCTTCTTTGGCCAAACTTCCCCCACAAAGAGTTTAAGAACAGTTTTGTTCACGGTTATCTGGTCAGCACGTAAAAGCACACTTTCTTTTTGTTCAGCATCAGTACACCACTGAGGAAACCCCGATGCTTCCTGCTTTTGACGCAGATGCATGCTTATGTATTCTCAAAGAGGTGTGTAGACACATGCAACACAACAGAAACATGAGTTTACCATGCAGCCTAACAGGAGGGAACAACTTGGCTTATACAAGCCCGAAATAATCGAAGGGTCCAAAATTTTCATAGATGATTTAGGGGTGACCAATAGGATATTCTTTAGTTTTATTGACAAAAGAGTAAAGGCAGTTTAATGACGGCATAACCGTCAAGAAAGTAGTCGCCCATCTGCATTTCACCACCATTTAGATAGTGCCTGATCTTTCTGTGTTTTGTCCTCGGTGTATATTAGGCAGCGGATAGTGGCAGTTGAATATCTTTTGTTCTGCTGATGATAATCGTTGGTCAACGGCAGAGCTATGATTCTCAGTTGTAAGCACACCAACCTGAACATGGTCATACACACGGAACTGAATGTGATGATTTGGAACGGGTCTATACAATTCCTTAGGGTCGTTGCCCCACCCCACGGTATTTCTTCTACTTCTATCTCCTCAGTTTTGTCAGTCATTTCCATAATTTCCTCTCTATACAGGACACAGGCTTTTATAAAAATATAGACATCTTGCTTACATTAGAAGGCTAGAAGTCATAATCATGTTCTAGCTGTACTGTCATGTGAAAGGTTCTCTTTCATCGCGCATCATGCTCTCAACACCGTCCTACTTTTCCTCAGGCATTTCCCCCACATAGTTTTGATTTTCCATGGTGTTAAAAAAGAGGACTATACCCTTTGCTACCTTCAAAGCCCATGGCTTGCAGGAGCTTGGTAAGCTTCATGGGCAGAAATTTTAGAGAATCTATGAAATAAATGACCAGCACATCAACTCTGGTTTGTGAAAGCTTACCACATTGCGCTAACAAACTCATATCCATCGTTTCCTGCAACAGCTGACTGATTATGAAATAACCATCGTAGCCTTTTGAATTCTGAGCTCCGAAAGTGTAGTTCTTGAACCACTTGTCAATGAAACAACTTCCGAACTCAGACAGTTTACCCCCTTGAGTTCCCTGTCATGCTCACGGTAAAGATCCGTTGCAAAGATGTAGTTGGGGATGTGCAACCCTGTCTCCTGCATATATTCACAGTCTTAAATGATACACCTTTCATATGTTTTACGTCTAGCCAGCCTTGTCATATAGCATAAATGTTATTCGCCTTTCAGTACAGGATCACCACACTGCAAACATTTTATGACTTTGCATTTTTGCTTTTTTTCTATGTAAGAGTCGCAATTATTGCAAAATATTCTAGACAAGCATTCTCTCTCATTTTTGGATGTCAGGTTTGTATGTTGTTTTAGACGATCCTTACAGCCGGCAGTTAGGACACCTCTTTCCACCTGCCTGAACTGTACATCTGCGGAAGCTAGAAGAATGGTCTAAGGTGTGGCAATTAAAATTCAATGCGAAGAAATGCAAAGTGATGCACTTAGGGAGTAGAAATCCACAGGAGACGCATGTGTTAGGCGGTGAGAGTCTGATATGTACAGATGGAGAGAGAGATCTTGGGGTGATAGTATCTGAGGATCTGAAGGCGACGAAACAGTGTAACAAGGCGGTGGCCGTAGCTAGAAGGTTGCTAGGCTGTATAGAGAGAGGTGTAACCAGCAGAAGAAAAGAGGTTTTAATGCCCCTGTATAAGTCGGTGAGGCCCCACCTGGAGTATTGTGTTCAGTTTTGGAGGCCGTATCTTGCTAAGGATGTAAAAAGAATTGAAGCGGTGCAAAGAAAAGCTACGAGAATGGTATGGGATTTGCGTTACAAGACGTATGAGGAGAGACTTGCTGACCTGAACATGTATACCCTGGAGGAAAGGAGAAACAGGGGTGATATGATACAGACGTTCAAATATTTGAAAGGTATTAATCCGCAAACAAACCCTAGGGCTCCTCAGTGACTGAACATGAATACTCCCTGACTGCCTTTATCCCAGGCCCAGCCTCATCCATATCTTTAGTTTAATTGCAAAAGTTCCCTTTTTGATTTGTTCTAATTTGTCCTTAATCTCTTCTCCATAAATGTGGACTAAAAACATTGTATTCTTTGTTTTTTTATTTCTGGATCACAATTAACTTTTCTGTCTCTTTTTTTATAAATCATCTACGGAGAAGCCCCGAGTTACATGACAGACTTGATCGACTTACCAATTAGAAATACATCCGAATCAACACAATATTATCTAAATCTGCACTACCCAAGCTGCAAAGGACTTCAATATAAAACAACTTACGCATCTAGTTTTTCCTACATAAGCACACAAGTGTGGAACCCATTACCAAAAGCCTTGAAAACGACGTACGACCACTTAAACTTCCGAAAATCACTAAAAGCCAACCTGTTTAAAAAGGCATACCCTACCGATCCAACTGAAATGCCTAATCTCTGCAACACAACCAAACTAAAGCACGTAATGGATGTAACACAACTCTTCCGTTCTCTGATTCCCTAATGTGGCTGTGCCACATGAACTTGATCTTACCACAACATCACCCTGTATTTGTTCACACCGGAGCCTGCAAAGGCCTCTCCAGTACTATGTAAGCCACATTGAGCCTACAAATATGTGGGAAAATGTGGGATACAAATGTAACAAATAAATAAATGATGTGATTTCTTATATAATTCAAAGTGTATTAATAAATAGTTAAAAAAAATATATACAGACTTGAAATTCATCACACATATATACAGCAAACATTTGTCCCATGCAATGGGCCTAGCACTCTCTCCACCTGCTGTTAACTCTACCTGCGAGCTGTGCAATTCTGGTCACTAGATATCAAAAAAGATCTAGCTAAACGTTAAGGGTACAGAGGAAGGCGATGAAAATGATAAAGGGGATGGGATGACTTCCCTGTGAGGAGATGCTAAAGCTGTGCATCTTTCAAAACAGGGGGGTAAATGTGGACAAATGCAAAGTGATGCACATTGGGAAGAACAATCCAGATCATAGTTACCTGATGCTAGGTGTCATCTACGGCTGAGGAAGCGCTGTTTCTAGTCCTCAGTCAGAGGAATCACGGCTGGGGTTCCCTCACTCCATGTTCCTGCCAGGTGGATATTCTCATGCGGTTCCACGTTCATCGATCCTCTGCCCCACGCCACGAGGTCAGGCCTGGCCTAGAAGTGTGCACCGGGTTGGAGGCAGTGCATTCGCTGAGGATTGGCGCGTCTGCCCGATATTCTTCAACCGCCACTTTCATCTGATAAGTCGCTAGAGCTACTGTCCATCATTGAAGTGATCACGATCCACCACCGCTTCTTTGATTCGAATGGCAACGATGGACACCCTAAGCATCAGGACCACATGTTAGTGTCCACTTGAGCGTGCTGCTGCCTTAACGGTGAGATTGAAACAGCGTGCGAATTAAAAAAAATCAAATCAGGGTCTCATAACGAGCATTGCTTTCACCACCAGTAAGACCACTACTAGTACTTTGATGATCATCACTCTTGACCATTGCAACAATCCTAACAAATTATGAACAGCTGTTTTTTGTAACAAAGGCCAAGTATAGATGGTGTTAGGTGGCTTGTAACTGCTGTGAAGAGACTCAAGATCTGCATTTTCTATTGACTAGATTTGTATATTGATTAATCAAATTTAGATGGTTTTGTATACTGTTTAGTCAAATCCAGATAGCTTGTAACTAAGTGGAGTGACTCAAGATCTGGATCCTACTACTGTCTAGTATATATTGCTTAGTTAAGGTCACATAGAGGTGTCGTCGTCGATAATACACTGAAACCTTCTGCTCAGTGTGCTGCTGTGGCTAAGAAAGCGAATAGAATATCAGGAAAGGTATGGAAAACAGGTGTGAGGATGTTATAATGCCATTGTATCACTCCATGGTGCGACCGCACCTTGAGTATTGTGTTCAATTCTGGTCGCTGCATCTCAAGAAAGATATAGTAGAATTGGAAAAGGTGCAGCAAAGGGCGACTAAAATGATAGCGGGGATGGGACAACTTCCCTATGAAGAAAGACTAAGGAGGCTAGGGCTATACAGCTTGGAGAAGAGACGGCTGAGGGGAGACATGATAGAGGTATATAAAATAATGAGTGGAGTGGAACAGGCTGATGTGAAGCGTCTGTTCACGCTTTCCAAAAATACTAGGACTAGGGGGCATGCGATGAAACTACAGTGTAGTAAATTTAAAACAAATCCGGGAAAATTTTCTTCACCCAACGTATAATTAAACTCTGGAATTCGTTGCCGGAGAAAGTGGTGAAGGCGGTTAGCTTAGCAGAGTTTAAAAAGGGGTTGGACGGTTTCCTAAAGGACAAGTCCATAAACCGCTACTAAACGGACTTGGAAAACTCCAAAATTCCAGGAATAACATGTATAGAATGTTTGTACGTTTGGGAAGCTTGCCAGGTGCCCTTGGCCTGGATTGGCTGCTGTCGTGGACAGGATGCTGGGCTCGATGGACCCTTGGTCTTTTCCCAGTATGGCATTACTTATGTACTTATATGTATTAATTGACTCATTCTGTAGACTTCTGATCTTTATTGATACCTCTGCATCATATTGCCTTTCACTGAATTATTTTATTTTATTTTATTTTTATTATATCTGTACCTCACGCTTTCCCACTCGTAGCAGGCTCAATGCGGCTTACATATTATATACAGGTACTTATTTGTACCTGGGGCACTCTCTATCTCAGTTGATAACACCCTTATCGTCCCCGTCTCATCTGCCCGCAACTTCGGAGTCATCTTCGACTCCGCCCTCTCCTTCTCTGCACATATCCAGCAGATAGCCAAGACCTGTAGCTTCTTCCTCTATAACATTAGCAAAATTCGCCCTTTCCTTTCTGAGTACACCACCCGAACTCTCATCCACTCTCTACTACTACTACTTGACATTTCTAAAGCGCTACTAGGGTTACGCAGTGCTGTACAATTTAACATAGAAGGACAGTCCCTGCTCAAAGGAGCTTACAATCTAAAGGACAAATGTCAAATAGGGGCAGTCTAGATTTCCTGAAAGGTATAAAGGTTAGGTGCCGAAAGCAACATTGAAGAGGTGGGCTTTGAGCAAGGATTTGAAGATGGGTAGGGAGGGGGCTTGGTGTAAGGGCTCAGGAAGTTGATTCCAAGCATAGGGTGAGGTGAGGCGAGGCAGAATGAGCGGAGCCTGGAGTTGGCGGTGGTGGAGAAGGGTACTGAGAGGAGGGATTTGTCCTGTGAGCGGAGGTTACGGGCCGGAACGTAAGGGGAAATGAGGGTAGAGAGGTAATGAGGGGCTGCAGACTGAGTGCATTTGTAGGTAAGAAGGAGAAGCTTGAACTGTATGCGGTATCTGATCTCATTACCTCTCGCCTTGACTACTGCAACCTACTCCTCACTGGCCTCCCACTTAGCCATCTGTCCCCCCTTCAGTCCATTCAGAACTCTGCTGCACGTTTTATCTTCCTCATGGACCGATATACTCATATCACCCCTCTCCTCAAGTCACTTCACTGGCTTCCGATCAGGTACCGCATACAGTTCAAGCTTCTCCTACTAACCTACAAATGCACTCGATTTGCAGCCCCTCCTTACCTCTCTACCCTCATCTTCCCTTACGTTCCTACCCGTAACCTCCGCTCTCAAGACAAATCCATCCACTGCCAACTCCAGGCTCCGCCCTTTCTGCCTCGCCTCACCCTATGCTTGGAATAGACTCCCTGAGCCCATACGCCAGGCCCCCTCCCTGCCCATCTTCAAATCCTTACTCAAATCCCACCTCTTCAATGTCGCCTTCGGCACCTAACCACGTTACCTCTATTCAGGAAACTAGACTGCCCCAACTTGACATTGTAAGCTCCTTTGAGCAGGGACTGTCCTTCTTTGTTAAACTGTACAGTGCTGCGTAACCCTAGTAGCGCTCTAGAAATGTTAAGTAGTAGTAGTAGTAAGTGACTTGCCCAGAGTCACAAGGAGCTGCCTGTGCCTGAAGTGGGAATCGAACTCAGTTCCCCAGGACCAAAGTCCACCACTCCTCCACATTACTAACTGTAATATCAAAAA